>NC_058412.1:8887843-9187843 GCF_002201575.2 Neomonachus schauinslandi | reverse complement strand
GTCATTTGTTTCCGCCCCAAACTCCAGTTTCCTCCTCATTAGTAAAGTGGAGACAAGATGCTGAATCAGGAGTGTTGTTGTCAAGCTAAGTGAGGTAATATCTGACTCTATCAGATAGAGCCTGGCGTTCCGTAAGTATTGGCTGGTGGATATATGTGTGAATGAAAACGGAAAGAATACATGACCTATTTGAACAGATGCAGACACTGGGTTTTGGAGCTCGATAGAGGAAGCTTCCCTAAGTCCCTGGTGGAAAATGGGATGTGACTGCAAGATCATCGAAAAGACAAGGCCGAGTGTTCACACTCTTTCTCAGCACTACCTGACTTGCTGGGTGATCTCTCATGTGTTACCTTTCTTCCCTGGGTCTCAGTTTCCTCTCCTATAATTGACGGATTCTCAATAAGTTTTTCCCACTACTAACTTAGCTTGAAAACATTGAATCTATAATTAGCTAACTTGGAAAGCCATAGAACTGAAATTAACACACTGAAATATATTTAGGGAGAGACACCAGGCTGTAGGAAGAATTCAAAATCTTATATAAGGTTGATAACTGTGCACATGTTAAATAAATAAGTAAACTATAGTAGACCAGATAGACTCACAAGGGCACCCATGTAGTAGATAGAAGAATATTCTGCATGATGCTAAGCTTGAACATCAAATGCTAACCAATAGCCTGGAGGCCTATAAAGAATGGCTCAATCTAAGGTATAACCTATGCACACTTATGGACTGGAGGCCCCAGGAGGTGGTGCACTTCTTGGCTTCAGAAGGATTCAAACAGATGCATGAGACATTAGGGTTGGTGAGGATGGCCCTCCCAGCCCTAAGATTCCGAGTTTAAGACCAGAAAGAGCTCAAATCAATGAAATGGCCACCAAATAGTCTATGAATTATTCCAAAAATCATCCAGAACACATTCTGATGTCATTGACATTTAAATGAGACATTAAAATGATTTTCTCATTTAGAACTTGAATTAGCATTCATAGGCTGAGGTTGTTAGAAGTTACCTTCCAAAAAAACTTTAGCCTAAAATTAAAAATAAATAATATTATAAAAAGATTCCTTATAATGCATATAAGATCAAGGACCCTTTATGGGGACTCAGAAGCTGAATTCTCTGCTCACTCTCGTGCCCTGAAGTAGACTAACTTATTGCATTAATTGTAACACTATACTCTATAATAGGGCCAAATTACAAAAGAAATAGGATGGATTTAATATTTTATTATCTTGAAAGGGGGGAAAAAAAAACCAGTTTTTTGGAAGAGAGGTTTTTTTCCCCGTCAGTAAATTCTAAGATGGATTTGTCCCATGAGTCCTACAGACCTCAGCAGAAATCCCAGATCTCCTGACTTCTAGTATATTGCTCTGTGCACTACACCATTTTGTGGCTTTTCACTCTGCTTTTCACCTCCAAAGATTTCTTATAGCACTCCTTCAGCAGGTCATCACAGAATCTACCCTTCAGTTAGAGATCCATTCACTCATGCTCTAAAATAAAACCCCACAAATCCCCAAATATCTACTAGTGTTAGATGCTGTGCATTCAAAAATGAATGAGGGGCATGGACCCTGGCTCCAAGTGTCCACAAGCTCAGGGAAAAAAACAGAAGCGCCTGTGTGCAGGAGTCATATAGAGGCATAAATCAAGGCCAGCCCTAGAGAGGACCCACTGAAGGACCAGGACACACAAAAGTCCTTCCACTCCTTTTGTTTGAATCATATCTATCAGCTTTTTGAAGTGTGGACCTGAGCCCTGAAGGAAGGCATGGTCCATGCAAAGCTTGACAATGGAGAGGAATGAGTGAGAGGAACGAATGAGTCTGGTCTCCTTGCCACCAGCCATGCCCCTATTCCCATCAAGCAGGAAGGCTGAGTGGTAAGAGACACTTAAGGCAGTCAGGCCAACGGATGTGGGTTGCTCAGGGGTAAGATTGGCAGAGAGATTATCTCTTAACCAAAGCTAAAGGATTGGAGAAAAATGGAGCAAGGCAGCTAAGCCAGAGAAGAGGATCCCCCCCAACACTCCCCACTCCCTGGTCCTGCTCACCACAGCTCTACCCTCAAGGCCAAACCAAAAACCTGCAGCCAGCACAGGAACGGCATGGTGGGGAAGAGGGGCACCAGAAGGTCCATCAGTACAGCAAAGGACAATGATAGGTCATCATATACTTTCTCCATTGGCCTTCTGGAGCCATTAAAGATCTAAGATGAAAGCAAACAAATGGTAAGGGATAAAAGTAGATCAGATGAATTAATATTTGACTTGGTTTTAAATACAGGCTTGAATTCTACCTGACCTCATCTTGGCAGTAACATGTTAAATTTGTCATTTACCAACCTGGGCCTCAGTTTCCTTGTTGTAACACAAGAAACCATCCTATAAACTTCTGAGGATTAAATGAGATCTTAAGTGTGAAAACATTTGGCAAATGGTCAAGGACCCATTGGTATTCTTAATCCTATAATCAAACTCTTACACAGTGGGAGATTTTTAATCTTCATGACTTCAAGGAGTTTTGTGTTATCTTGTTTTGCCTTCCTTTTTTTTTTTTTTAAAGATTTTATTTATTTATTTATTTGACAGAGAGAGACACAGTGAGAGAGGGAACACAAGCAGGGGGAGTGGGAGAGGGAGAAGCAGGCTTCCTGCGGGGCAGAGAGCCCGATGCGGGTCTCGATCCCAGGACCCCGGGATCATGACCTGAGCCGAAGGCAGACGCTTAACGACTGAGCCACCCAGGCGCCCCTTGTTTTGCCTTCCTTAATTAGAAATGTATCAATCTTGAAGTATCTCCCCCCACCCTGGCCCCCTTCGATTTTAGATTTCAAACCCCATTTTCCAGGCTGGAACCAGTGCAGGCAATGGAAAGAGTATGAACTTTGCAATTCTTCCGAAGTAACGATTTCTAATCCCAGCTCTGCCATTTGAAAGCTGTGTGACCTTGAATGAGTGGCTCAGGCTTTCTGTTTATTGGTCTATAAGATAGAAGTAAAAACACAGTATTCCCTATTTTAGGGTAAGAACACAGTACATTGATCAATTCTGAAAACTAGAGAATTGTTATTTCTCCAGTTGGATCCATATCAATGGCAAGTTGCTCTCAGAATAGACCAGAGATTTCTTTCTCCCCAGCTTCTATGAATATCAAGCACAACCCTTTAGTCTTTTGTAAGGGAAGCAAAACGCTGCCTTTTATAAAAGAGCTCCTCGGTGGCAGGCTGCCCAGCTCCCTGTCATCACTCCCTCTGCTTATGTGTAGCTCCAGACTTGTATTGATATCCGCACGCATATGTTGGCTCAGCTCCTCCTTTGCGGGCGATACATTGCTTCTGCCGAAGCTGCCAGTGCAATATTTTCAAAATAGACATCCATTTCTAGAAGAAAAGAGATCCAAATAAGAATTTTTTATATATATATTTTACATTGAAAATCATTATAATCAGTGTCTTTCATGTCAGCACGATATTCGAGGCTGTCCGATAATCACTCTTGTCATGACGGCCCAGTGGTGTAGAGGGAAGTGTTTGGGGGGAAAAGCCTGCGGATTGCTTGTATCTGTACAAAGAATATGGACCAGGTCGACTGTGGGGCAGACTTTGAGTTTCTCAGTCTTACCATTTGTGTCAAATCGTGCGTTACATTGTGATTGTGCCACCTCAAAGTTCACATGGTGAAGGCTCAGCCTCAGTACCTCGGGATGTGAACTTATTTGGAAATAGGGTTGTTGCAGATGTAATTAATTAAGTTAGGATGAGGTCATAGGGGTAGAGTGGGCCCTAATCCAATATGACTGTGTCCTTATAAAAAGGGGAAATTCTGACAAAGACACGTACATGGGGAGAGCACTGTGTGAAGATGAAGGCAGAGATCCTGGTGATGCTTCTATAAGCCGAGGACCACCAAGCATCGCCAGCAAACCAGCAGCAGCTCGAAAGGCACCACCACCACCGACATCTTGACCTTGGACTTCTAGCCTCCAGACCTGTGAGAGAATAAACGTCTGCTGTCACTTTATTACAGCAACCCCAGCAAACTAATACACTTTGTATGTGTCTGATATTTCTGAGACTTACGGATTATTAGAACTGGGAGGCACCTTTAGAAATAATAAAGTACAATCGCCTTATGATCCATAAGGAAGTACTATTTAGGAAGATCATTCCATACCTAGAGGTGAGGGGTTGACTGGAAGCCTGGGTTCCTGGTGACCAGGAGCATGGTGGGTGTTTGTTTTCCTGCACTAAAGTCTTTGCTAAGAGATCAATGGGGGGAAATATTGAAGTTATTCAATATAAAAATTCCATCAACCTAGAAAGATCCAGACTTTCAAGGTCACCTCCTGCTCAGTTTGCTGAGACACCCTATATCCTATCCAGGTCTTCCGACTCCAGTTCAGACCCACTCTGGACGTGTGCCTGGTCCTGTGCCTGCCCTTCTTTGAGCCTTGAAGAGTCTGCTTTGCAGGGAATTAGAAGTTAGGCCTGGACTGCACCGTACCCAGGTATTCATGCAACTCTTTCACCTTCTAGTCTTTGCTCAAACATCACTGTGTATCCTGTCCTATCCTGCCCTACTTCTTTCTAAATATCACTTATAATACTCCCTCATTATTATACTTATGCATACTTATTGTCTGCGTCTCCCTACTAAAATGTAAGCTCCAGAAAGTCAGGAATCTTCTTCTGATTCGTTCACTGATGTATCCCAAGTTCCTAGAGTAATAGTGTCTGCCATATATTGGGCTTCTAATATATTTTGTTGTTGTTGAAAGAATGCATAAATATCTTAAAAATATCTTCATTTGAATACTTCCAATGATACCACGAAATTTATTGCTTTGCTGATTTGGAAGACAGACTCATAGCAGAGACCTCAGCAACTCAGGGGACCTCTTAACACTGGCAACCGTGGGTGGCGGTCTAGCTGCCTGGGTTATAGCCCAGAGCTGCAGCTCACTGAGGGAAGAGCCAAAAGGGGCCTGAAGGAAGCACTTGTGGAGAAAATTAAGCCTTAACATTTAGCTGGCAACAACCTTTCTTTCGTTATTTCCAAATGTATTCCACAGTTGTATTTTTTTAATATATTATATTTAGGCTATGGTGACCAAAAAAAAAAATTAGACAAGCAGGTCTGAATCTCCTCTAGAGCTCCACAGTCACTAAGGTGGGAATGAGCCACATGTGGCTGTTTGAATTTCAATTAAAAGTGATTAAAGGTGAAAATCCACCTCCTCAGTCACTTCAGCCTCGTGGTCATTTCTTAATAGCCACATGTGGCCAGTGGTTACCAGATCTGACAGAGTAGATGTAGAAATATTCCCATCACTGTAGGCAGAAGTGCGCCATATGTGTTTCTTAATGTCTGAGACTTTGGCATCATGAAATGAAGGCATCACAATGAACAACAAAAATGTTCACTCTTCCTTAGATCATGTGACACGTTGGCCGGATTGATTTAGGCAAAGTCGCCTCTGCTAGGCTCCGTGCTCACTTTTATTCCCCTAACAAATCGCTGATTCTGGCCACAAACTTCATATGTTTTCACCAGGTTATCGTATTGGTTGTTCAGATTCTGGGGCTTTTCCATCCATAGTCAAGAAAAGCATTGTTGGAAAGGGCACCAAGATATTTAATGTTTTGGTGAGTTCAGGAAAATACACGTAGTTTAGAATGACTGAGCTGTGGGGTCCATGGGGGCAGTGGAGGGTTCTTGTGCTCTCTATGGAAAGAAAATGACTCAACTGCAAACCCCTCGAGGTTGGGAGCTTTGGCTGTTACATATTTATATCCTTAACACCTAGCAAAATATATTCTAGTCTATTCACATTTGTCTGTTGTTGTTCTTGTGGAATGAATGGATCAGGTAATCACCCAAGTCACGTATCAACCAGCTGACTAATGAAAGATGAACAAGGGCCAGCTTCATGGTCGGGATAGGAATGTTATTCTCTACTAATAAATAGACTCCAAAATTCCAGAGGTTTCTGCTGCAGAATCTTGCTTTTAATTCAATTTTATATGTCTAAAAGAGGTCAGGGTGAAGGCTGATCTTCTGTGTCATTGCTCAGGGACCTAGGCTGGTGCATGACTCCCCATATTTTAGCTACAATACCCTGAAAAAGTGGCCTGTAAGGTCGCCAAGGTAGAGAAAAGGAGAGATGGAGGAGTGCCCTGGCGCTTGGCTATCTCAGCCCAGGAATGACAGCGATCAGTTCCACTCGAAGGTCATTGGCAAGTGTGTGTCACATGATCCCATTCCCTGCAAGAGAGACTGGGCATGGAAGGATCACCTCATGTATTTGGTGAGCACTCACTGTCTACCACACCAGGTCACACAGGACCATGGCAAGAACGTTAAACTGTACCCGTTAGTGGTTTCCAAGCTATTATTTTTTTTTCTTTTAAAGATTTTATTTATTCATTTGAGAGGGAGAGAGACAGAGAAAGCACAAGTGGGGGAGAGGCAGAAGGAGAGGGAGAAGCAGACTCCTGGCTGAGCTGGGAGTCCGACACGGGGCTCGATCCCAGGACCTGGAGATCATTACCTGAGCAGAAAGCAGATGCTCAACCATCTGAGCCACCCAGGTGCCCCCCCCAAGCTATTATTTTTTAATCAACAGAATCCTTTCTTCAAATAAAGTACAATATATAAATAAGGCAAAAATAGAGCTTTTCTGGTAGAAAGGAGGACACAGAGAGGAAGATCCATAAATCTGCCCACTCCACAAACCCTCATGTACCATCTCTGTACCTTACGTATTCCTTCAGGGAGTCTAGGGCTCCTCAAAGCAGGAAGTGGTATGATGCCATCTTCTCTTTGGAAAGATGAAAGGGGCACAGCTGTGGAGGGAGGCAGGAAGAAGTGGGTTAGATAGAGGATATGTAGTGTGCGTGTCAAGGTGAGAGGCAGGGGCAGGTTCAGAGGCTCCTAGAGTCATCAAACAAAAGACGGTGAGGGTCTTAACCATGTCTCCATAGAACTCCATATGTTTTCCCAATTTTTCCCAGCTCAAAATTCTACATCTATTTCTCGTTTCACATTTATAGATGTTGACGTCATTCCAAGTAGCTTTCCAGTACTGATATAGGTCTTTGAGAATCAGCAAACTTTCTGTAGAGGGCCCGGACGGCCATTTAGTTACTATTCCAACTACCCGACACTGCTGTTGTTAAGAAAAAGCCAAACTGAGGGTTGCAGAAGGGGAGGGGGATGGGGGGATGGGGCAACTGGGTGATGGGCATTAAGGAGGGCACATGTTGTGATGAGTACTGGGTGTTATACGCACTAATGAATCATTGAACACTACATCAAAAACTAATGATGCATTATATGTTGGCTAATTGAATTAAATAAATAAATATTTAAAAAATTTATTAAAAAAAAAGAAAGAAAAAGCCAAGAGGGACAGCATGCAGAAGAATGGGCATGTGTGTTCCAACACAATTTTAATTACAAACATTGAAATGTGAATTTCATATAATTCAGACATTTCATGAAATATTATTCTCTTTTTGATTTGTTTTCAATCATTTAAAAATGTGAAGAACATTCTTAACTCACGGGCAATGTAAAAACAAGCTGTGGTCCAGATTTGGCTCATGAGGAACAGGATGTGGACCCCAGGATTTTTGAATACCGGGTGATTGTATCATTGTGGAAAAGGCTTATACTCACAAAGGTGATGAAATAAAAATGATGGTGTGTGACTAATGTTTTAAACCGTTTTTCCCTAGAACACTCAGAGACCCTGAAAAAAACAATGCTGGAAATCATTGTTGATTCAGTCAATGCTAGTATGTTTTAATTTTGTACCATCCCCAGGCACTGTAACAAACCCACACAATTAGAATAAACAAAGCAAAATAAAACAAGGCTGGAAGGCTCTAGTGTTCTTGGATTTCTTCTTGCCTCGTAATAGAAGCCCAGAAATAAAGATACTCTCCCTCAGGCATCCTACCCCCCCCCGCCCCCCCGCTGTGGAGACCACCAGTTAATTGTAAAAATTCCCAGAATCACTGAACTGAGAAAAAAGTTGGACTTCTTAAGGCCAAGAAAACAATTCTGTTCAATTTTTCCTTATCAGAAGTCATCCTATCCTGAAAGCACCCAAATGAATGAACACACCAACTAAAGCATCAGATGAAATTATTTGTTCTTAAAGTGATTTCTTCCCAGTTTTCAAAGTAAGACAGATTTCTTCTAGATAATTTGGGGGGGAAAATGACCTAATGGTATAATGATGAGGACCAAAGTCCCTCCACTTCCCAGAACCCAGAGATAGATTTTGTAAACCAGAGGCCATTTCTTTCACACAATGGGAGTCATGTGGAACTTATATATTTATAGCCTGGTTCTTTTTTCCACTCATCATTACACTCTGAACATTTTTCCATGTCATCAAAAAGCCCTTGGATTTGTCATTGTTGTTGTTGTTGCCCATAGAATTTCTCACAGATATGTGTTTATTTAATTTACTGATTTACCGAAAACTACCTTTCATGAGCAATCATGCAATCGGTCAACAAACATTTACTGCATGCCTCTTGGATGCTGGGGGCTGGCCTAGACACTGTGGGCAACATGAGGATACAGTCCTTGCCCTCATAGAGGTGCCATGTGGGCGCCTTTGTGTGGAGGCCCTGCACTGGGTCCTGTGGTCCTGATGAGCGTGCTCGGGTTTCTGCTTCCTGCGAGCTCTCAGTTAGTGAGAGAGCAGGGCGGGTGGTCCAAGGACAATCACACCACCATGGGATATAAGGAGGACACTCTGTCCTTTCCAAGAGGGAGGGGCACGTCCGGGGTGGTGGCAGGGGTGAGAGGGCATGGAGAACTTCCGTAGAACAAAATGACGTTTTGGCAGGTATTTTGGTACTAGTCTGAAGCACCTAGATACAGACTATGCTGTGTCCAAGTGATGCCATTCTGCTCAAGAGAGTCTGGCCTGGTTAGTTAGTTAGAGAAGACTTGGCATTTAAGATGAACTTATGGGGCTCCTGGGTGGCTCAGTCCAACTCTTGACTTCAGCTCAGGTCATCATCTCAGGGTCGTAAGATCGAGCCCCACGTCAGGCTCTGCATTTAGCACAGAGTCTGCTTGAGATTGTCTTTTTCCTTTGCCCTCTGCCCCAACTCCCCTTCTCTCTCTCTCTAAAAAAAAAAAAAAAGGTGAATGTAAACTCACCAGAGCAGGAAAGGCACAGGTTATCTTTCTAGATGACACAGGGAGCAGCATCGTCAAATGGATGATATTTTTGGACCCAGATCCAATTCTTTAAATCCTGGTCTCGGCATCAATGGGGATTATGGTATCCATGTGCCTTGTGATGCAGTAAGCATTCTCTGTGGTCACTCATCTCAGCAAACCAGAACCCGCCTGCCACCCTCCCCCCCCACCGCCCCAGGGAAGGTGCTGATTCTGTCTGGCATGGAAGGACTTCCTTCTAACTGAGTGCTGAATAAATCAGCCTTATCTTGCTCATGCGGAGCTCCATCTGTGAAATGGGGATAGAATGTCTGCTTTATTTTCACAAAGTAGTGAGGCAATCATATATAAGAAAGCATTGTAAGAAGAAATATAAAGTGTTAAAATACACATTTTAAGGTAAGGCTTCACATTGTTTCTGAAGAATGTTCTCAAATTTCCAAGACATTTTTACATGGGATAATTTTTATTGTTTTTAACCACAGGAGCAAACATAAGCAGACTTTTTCTGGACACCTGTGTCTCTTCTAGAGAATGTGACCATCCGGTCTGCTGAAACACCTTCAGGGAAAAGAGTCTAAAGCCAAACCCCAGACTGCCCTCCCTTAGGTGCCTTATTTACAACCCGTGCAGCACAATTTCTTCTTTTGCAAGATTCAACTCCTAGGGCTGCTGTGGGGAATCAAGGGGATACCAGGAGATGATATAAGTAAGGCACTCTGCCTCACACCTGGCACAGATTAAACACTGAAGCGCTACTTTATTATTATTGCTGTTGTTGTCACACTATATCACTTCTTAATGCAACCTGGGTATTCACTAACAGAGCATCCTGGTTTCATACAGTGCTGATCACCAGCCCAGGAGCTGTCCTTACCCATGTGACTGTTAATTCATGTCTCTTCCATCTTGTATTTTGCCAGCTAAGGTTTTTGATCTAAAAGCAATGAATCATGGATCACTACATCAAAAACTAATGATATATTGTATGGTGACTAACATAACGTAATAAAATAAAACAAAATTTTAAAAAAAGCAGTTTCAAAACACTTATTTTGAAAGACGTGAATTTGTTGCAGCATGATTGATCCATAAGGGGATAATCTGAGCATAATGTATGTACTTGTATATGCATTATTTCATGTTCAGGAAACTGCACACAACTGATCTGAGCTCCATAGGAATATGCACAGCGCACACGTCTCATGCATCTATCAGCTACTGAGGATCACAGCATGTCTTATGACCACATCCATCCATGTCTGGTGCTAGAACTTTCTCTGATTTCAAATCATCCTCCATTCTCTACTTCATAAGAGCTCACAAGCTGCCCCCTTCCAGCCAACAAACTCTAGGTCTTTCCCACGGAAAAGTGCCATATTTATTGTGGTATGTATGCATGTCTTCACTATCTAACGTAAGTGCAACTCTGCAGCCATTTTTTAAAGATTTATTTATTTATTTTAGAGAGAGAGCGTGCAGAGAAAGAGGGAGAGACAGACTCTCAAGCAGACTCTGCATTGAGTGCAAAGACGCAGGGCTTGGTCCCACAACCCTGAGATCGTGACCTGAGCCAAAACCAAGAGTCAGATGCTTACCCGACTGAGCCACCCAGGTGCCCCTCTGCTGCCATTTTTATTAGGTACCTGTTTTTGTGAATGTGTGTCACTGAAGTTTTTGAGTGTTTACCACGCTTTTTGCCCCAGTCCTGTGGTTTTTAATTGCATACCTCTGCCCAGTACTGTCATATATAGGAACACATATGTCATGATATAGCAGAATTCACTGTATAGGACTTCATGTTCTCTGTAACTTTTATCTTGCTGGACTTGTCTACAGAGATCAATTTTGCTTTTTTTTTTTTTTTATAAAGTTTGATCAGGTGTTCCAAGCAAGTGTTTTATTCTAATTTCACAGGTGGCTTCTCTGGGCTTTAGTGGAAGTGAAGCCTAGCTTAGCTTTTCATAAGTGAGTAGTGAAATGAGAATTAGAATTGCCTTGTGTCTCTTGTTCCAGGGGAAGCAGCATGTTGCTATGTAAACAGTATGGTCACTGGAGTGGAGTACAAGTAGCCTAGAAATCTTGCTCGACCAAATCCTTTCACATGAGTGCCTTCAGTAAACTCCTCAAATCTTTAGACCTCATTCCCCTCATGCATAAACATCAGGGAAACCAACACTTGCTTCTCAAAGTCACTCTGGAAATTAAGCCACAAAATATATGAGAAATGCCACCCCAGTGCCTTGGGAAGGGCAGGCATATTTGTTCTCTTCTCTTTCCTTTGTATGATAATGCCCAATAAATGTTATCAAGCACATGCTTTGTTCCAGGAACAGTTCTAAGCACTTTTCATGTATTAAATAATTTAATCTTTACAGCAACTGAATGCAGAGGATTACTTTATTATTGCTATTTTACAGGTGAGTAAACTGGTACAGAGAAAGGTTAGGTGCTTTGCCTAAGATCAAACAGCAGTGTGCTCAATACTCAAGTATTGAGGAACTCTCAGCTCCTAACCACCCTGCTCTGCTTTGTGGTGCTGGGACCTGGGCTCTGCAAAGCACTTCTCTATTTTGCCACCTGGATACCCACGAATCTCCACGAGGCTGAAGGGACTTGCTCCTTCCTGTTTGCTTCTTGCATCACTCCCTGCCCACTGTTATTTCCCCATAAAAACATGCTCCCCTTGAAAGCAATTCCTTCCTGTTGCAGCAACTGATTCTACCTCATAGTTTTTCTACCCCTTGCAGGACAAGCTCTATTGTGGATTCCCCCAAGGACACCAGCCAGCCCTCTTCTCAGATGTCTGTGGTTTAGCTCCAAGGGGCCCTGTGTTACGGTTCAACAACTTAGTCACCTAAAACTCTTCATCCCCTTAACCCTAGGGGCTGTAGATGCATCCTGAATTTGCTAACTTTGCGACACCTTAGAGTCCACTTCTTACCTTTTCAATGACCTAGTTGACAACTTAATACCTCGTTAAGAATCGTTTGTATTAAATTCTCTCTGTCAGTCAAAGTGACTTGTGTGCTCTGCCTTCTGGCTGTACCCTGGCCAATGCATCTGGTAAGGGTGGGAGACAGAACTCTAAACCAGGCAACTGTGTGTGGGGGACAGCCCCATGCTATACTGCCTCTCAAATATTATATAATTATGGATTCTTACACAGCAGCCATTGTCTTACACATAAACCCAGTTATGACATAGTTGAACAATATTATACTATCAGCTCCAATGTTCTAGAGTCAGAAGAAGATAATTACTTCAATCGACCCTCCACGGGGCCTGATGTTTGGGAACCAGTGGGAACAGCTGTTAGTTTCTTCTTGTGATCCACTGACCATCAAAAAAAGAGAAGAAGAAGAAGAAGAAAGAGCCCAGGAAGGTCAGTAGACAACAGATGTCCAAGATTGACCCATTGGAAAGCTTTTTCTGGAATACTGCACTTCCACGTGGAGAAAGAGACATAGCATCCTCCCTGGGAGCTGCTAGTCCATAGCCTTCTAGAATGTCTGAACAAAATGAGACATCAGAAAGCATCTATTCCCACACTCCATTTTACAAGTGGATAAATTGAGGCCCAGAGACGAGAAAGTCTAAACCCATATCACCCAGTGAACTAGTGTTGGAGTCTAGACTAGAGTACAATCTCCTGATACCTAATCTTTCCATGGAAAAAACAGATTTGGGAGTTTCCTGGGTAAGTTTTGGGCTTTAGCACTTCTTCTAGAGATTATAGTCATGTCTCTGGAATATGATCTCTCTGGACCAGAGGTTCCTTGCTTCTCCCTGATTCCTGTCCCTGGAAGGCTAAGGAGATGGGAGAATAAAGGTCTCTTCTCCACTCTCATTCTGCTTGACCTTATTCTCGCTGCTTCCTTCTCTACCTCTCCTCCCTCAGGGCAGCAATGAGGGTGAAGTAAGTGAGGCGGGACAGGCAAATGAAGGGCCAGACCCTTGTCTTTATTTAACATTTTGATATTTTATTTGTCATGGACGTTTTGCATTAATTTTGTTTTTTTTAATAATGCATTAAAATATTATTTATCAGAATTGCTGAGATTTTTGGTGTCTCCTTAGAGTTTGTGCTTAAGGCCAGTGCCCTAGGCTCATCACACTCTTGTCCCATTCTTGATCTCCCACCCCACCCTCCCTATTGCACGCCCCAGAAAGGTCAGTTTGGGGGACTTTGTAATGACTTTCTAATGCAAGGCTCCCCTTCTGAAATACTAAATGCTTTCCTACTGATAGCTCAAATGGTGAGTAACACAAACAATGACCACCCAGGATCATTTGATAGAGATTAAAAAAAAAAAAAAGACAAATCCCTAACTTTGATGGAAAGGATGCTATGGTGATAGAATGCCATGGGCTTTGAAGTCAGAGGAACTAGGGATTAAATCCTGATAAGACCACTTAGCAGTTCTGTGCTCTCCATGGCCTGACATGATTGACAGCTTATGATCTGAAGGCACTGGATATACAGACCCGACCAAGGTGCATTCCCTGCTTTTAAGGCAACCACAGTCTAGATAAAGGAAATTCTTCATTTCTCTGGGCTTTCTTCTCTACAGCTGAAAGTGGCAATAGCATTATCTCTCTGGGAAGATTAAATGCAATTCTTACATGAAACTGCCTAGGACAGTGTGGCTGCCCAGTTAAAATTCGCCTCCACAAAAGCAAGTTCTTCACTAGAATATTGTTCACTAGAGTCCCCATCCCTGTGCACAGTTACGCTTCCACAAGTTATACTCTTCCATGCATAGCTATTCAAACTAATTTGGGAAGACCGAGAAGAAAATAATCATTGGGAACTTTCTGATGGAGTGCCTCAGGATTTAAGGAAAAAACTGAGGAGGACACATTCCTCTCAGCCACACTCAGTGCATTTGGATTTTCATCTAGCAGCTTTTGCTCTAAAGCCCTGGCACTTTGAGTGTGTATTATGATAGCAGAATCCTTGTCCTTACCCTCATCCCTCTACCTCTGAGCTTAGTCAGCCTCCCTTAGTTCTATAATAGCATTGTGTGTACCTTTTCACAGAGGGATCCACAATTCTCTGAGGGCTATTCCACACACTGCTGGTGTTACAATTGAAATCTTTATCTGAAGACATTTTGGGAACAACATCTACCAACACAATGTGGTGGGAAGAATTCTAAAATAATCCCCAATGAGTCTGCCTTTGCATATTCTCCTGCTCTTTTTTTTTTTTTTTTTATTCTCCTGCTCTTGAATGCAGGTGAAACCTGTGACTTATGTCTAGTCAATAAACTATGACAAAGGCAGTGGGATAGTCACTCCTGTGATTGTATTGCATTTTATTATATTATATATATATAATATGTATATTATTATTTTATTTTATTTTGTTTTAATTATAAAAACTCCACCGTAGCAGACTGCAGTGAGAGGTTCTTCTGCTGACCTGGAGGAAGTGAGCCACCACATTATAAGAGAACCTGTAAGAGGACCATGTGGCATGGAGTTCTGGGTGGTCTCTAGGTGCTGAGAATGACCCCAACTGACAGCTACCAAGAAAGAACCTCAGTCCTATAATCACAAGGAACTGAATTCTGTCAACTACATGAAAAAGATTCCAAGTTTTAGAGAGGAACGCGGGTCAGAAAATACCTTGATTTCTGCCTTGTGAGACCATGAGCAGAGGACCCAGCCAACTTTTGCCCAGACTAACCCCACAGAAACTGTGAGATACTAAATTCATAATGTTTTAAGCCCCTAAGTTTGTGGTAATTTGTTACACAGCAACAGGAGACTATTACACACAAGGTGTCTGAGGGGGCTGAGGTAGGGAGAGTTAGTTCATAATCTTTGTGTTTTCTCAGTGGTCCCTCCTCTGCACATGAAGGCAATACATCCAGTCTGGTTTTGGAACTTCATTTATTTCTAAACCCAAAGTTCCATGTATAATTGAATCTTCTCACATTGCATGCTCTTCATTTCCTTCATTGGCATCGATTGCTTCAGACCAGTTTTGTCAAGAGACAAGGAGGGCATTTCTTCAAGTGTTTATGTAGCAGTTTTGATCAAGGGGATAAGCATAGAGTTCAACAAGGTCCAGAAATCTGATGGACTTTGAGGGAGCTGATTGATGTATAACTTTAATTGGGACCCCTGTGGAGTGAACTACAATAAACTTTCATCCGCAACTTTTGCAAACATCAGAGGCAAGGCTAATCAGTACATTCTCAAGACACATCATAAATAAATAATAGTTGTTTAGCTGAACAAACCATTCATGTATTTATCAATGGTACCCAGAGACCCTGCAGGGTGGTACCAGGGAAAGTACACGGATCCTTGCCTCTCACCATACACACACCCTGCACATACCCTCTGTCCCATCCTACCTCACAGCACAACAGGGCCACCCTTATTGGAGATTTGATTTTAGTCCCTTTTTATATGATAACAAACCACCCCCCAGAAATCCATGGTTTGAGCAACAATGATTTTCTTTCCTCATGATGCTATAGGTTGATTAAGTAGCTCTTCTGCTTCCCACAGTATCTACTATGTCTCTCAGTGGTTTTGCATTCAACTGATGGCTGAGCTTGCTTACGAGGTCCAAGAAGGCCTCTCACATATGTCTGGGCCTTGAAGCTGACTATCAGATAAGGCATCTGAGTTCTCCTCCATGTGGCCCCACTCCCCATGTAGCGCCTCATCCTTAAAGGTCTCTCTCTCTTTGTGGCCTTTCTCTCCAGCAGGATAACTTGGACATGCTTTGCATGGCAGTCAGATGGCAAGAAAGCAAAAAAGGCAACCTTCCATGCCTCTTCAGGGCAAGGCCTGGAAGTCCACAGGGACATTTCCACAACATTTATATTGGTTAAAATATGTCATCAGGCAGTCCAGATTCAAGATAAGGGGAAACCACTTCCACTTTTGAGAGGAGGAACAAGATGTGTGTCTGAGGAGAGGAGGAATTGTTGGTGACCATCTTTGGTGACCATCCAAGGTATAACTCTGTGTGTCTTCCATGAGATGATGCTTAGAGTTTACCTTTGTGTTTAGGTTTTCTATTGATAATGAAGTATTATGTTGAAATTGTTAAATAATTTAAAGTTATTTTTCACAAGTTACATAAATAATTTCAAACTCTTTCACTCATTTAGTCAATTACCAAAAAAAGAAAAAAAAGTCATTTCTTTGAGAAACAGAAGAAGCATTACAACATAGTAGAGCCGGTAAAGTTACTACCAGTGGGGGGAGGGGACACTAAGATGCGCCCTCTGTGTATACTCCACAGAACCCTACTGATGGGTCTCTATGGTGGTTTTCAGACTTAGAAGTCATAAGTTCCAGGGTATGCCCTCATCTCCTTAATTTTCCTCTAACATTCCATTTTCACTCTCTTACCTATAATGGTATGGCCAAGAAATAGATCTATGTCCTTGACTGAGAAAAACTCAAAATTTGGACTGATAGATTTTTTTCTTCTACACAGCTGCTGGAAGTTAAGTATTGTTATATAGAAACATCCTACAGTATTCATTCACTCATCAATATATTCATCTGTCAGATTAAGAAAGTGACATCTGTAGGGGCGCCTGGGTGGCTCAGTCGTTAAGCGTCTGCCTTCAGCTCAGATCATGATCCCAGAGTCCTGGGATCGAGCCCCACATCCGGCTCTCTGCTCCGCGGGAAGCCTGCTTCTCCCTCTCCCACTCCCCCTGCTTGCGTTCCCTCTCTTGCTGTCTCTGTCAAATAAATAAATAAAAATCTTTAAAAAAAAAAAGAAAGTACATGTAAAACTATGGCCCACCTAATATCACCCATCTACTGATGAGCAATGGTGTCTCCATCCTGAGCCTTCCGCCTTCAGGACCAGTTAGTGGACCCTGAGACACTCTAAGTGCACAGAGTTGGGATGGAGACAGTGAGTGAGACAGGCGTGCATCTGAATTCAAACCCCATGACTGAAATTCATCTTTTCTTAACACAGTTGCATAGCTTTAAAAAATTTTAATTTTAGTATGAGGACAATAATTGTACTTTACAACTTAGTTGTAAATTTTATTTTATTTTTAAGATTTATTTATTTATTTTAGAGAGAGAGAGAATGCGTGTGCACAAGTGTGTGCCAGCAGGAGGATGGGCAGATGGAGAGAAACCCAAACAGACTCTGTGCTGAGTGTGGAGCCTGACACGGGGCTCGATCTCACAACCCTGAGATCATGACCTAAGGCAAAATCAAGAGCCGGATGCTGAACTGACTGAGCCCCCCAGGCACCCCTTAGTTGTAAATTTTAAACCAAATAACATATGTAGATGACTAGAAATTGATGATAAAACTATCATTTACGTCTCCCTGGGCAGCATAGTAATACCACATCTTTGTGTCCTTGGGTAGTTCTCATCAGGAAGGACATGTTAGAATAACCTAAGAGCTAGATGTTTCCAGTAAAAGTAAGTGCTTTTTACTATATGCACACTTTTCTCACTCTTCAAGGAAGAAAATTTGTGTTTTAAGCTATTAACATGGGGTTATTCTGAGAAGGAGAATTCTCTCATCTATAAGTCCTTTACTTACCAGACATTAGTCCAATGCTTTAGAGCGCACTGCAAACACTTCCCTTCTCTCTCTCTCATTTAAACTTGAACAACAATAATATAAGGCAAACCCCCAAAAGTATGTGGGACATTATTTCTCTTGTACAGATGAGGAAACTAAAACCCACCAGGGCCCTTCCCATATCAATTTTATCAGTCAGTCAACACCAAACCCAAGTGTCAAACCCAGCTCTTCTGACACCGAGACCCATGGATCCTGCTTTCTTTTTTAATGTTTAAAGGAATGCAATAATATGAGAAGAGGAAGAAACCAGAGCATTCTTGAGCAGCTGTTGTGTGCCAGGAACTTTTCTACAGTCTTCCTAGGTAACATTTTAAATGTAATCCAGATACAATGAGAAATAGGCATTATTAGTCTGATTTGACAGAAGAAGAAGCTGAAGCCTGAGAAGTAATAGGCCAGATGATACAACTCAACATTGGCAGATTTTAGAATTGGACCTAGAGAAGTTAAGCTGACAACCCATGTTGTTTTCATCACCCCTTATGATCCACATGAGAGAGGGGCAAAGAATGGGCTGTGAGTCAAAAGAATCTGCAAATAGCTCATTTTTATTCTGGTTTATCCTCAAACTTAAACTATGGTTGCTCAATATTAAGTGGCATGGCATGTCTTGCCCACCACCTTTGAGTTTGCCATGAGAGCATTCTACCTGCAGCCAGAGACTATTGGTAAGGTGTGTGCACGGGATCACGCATAGCTAGGAAGAAGTCATATTTTTAGCTTGGCTTTCTATCTCTGGGGAACAATCGTCTGCAGTAGCATGACTTCACCGTGTTTGATTACTGACCTTGCTCACTTCTTTATGCACTGCCACCACTGGTTCCCATAGTATTAATGGGCTTAACCTTAAAAGAATCCTGTTGGTCATTTCCCCAGTCGTTTCTATTATTGACTCACTGAAATCCTCTATAAAAATATATATACTGTGCCTGGGGAAACCATGCACACTCTTTGAAATTCTTCAGGTAATTTGGAACTCACCTGGTCCAGAAGAAAATGGCCTTTACATAAAGTTAGAGAGGAGAAGTTAACCTCTTTTGTGTACATTACCCAAGAACTACAAAGGGTTAGACAGAGCTAGAGCCGGGGTCTCTGGGATCATCAGGACTGAGAGGGACTTCATGGTCCGTGTTCTGGGTAGTGAGTGCCCCATTCCACATCCCCTAAGATCAGCCCCTTCCCCATTGCATTGCAAGAAGAAGTTCTATTCCTGGCCTTGTGGGAGTGACTCTGAGGTGGTTGGGTGGGGCAAGAGAGGTTGTATAACATGCAATTAATATGTGTTAGTCTGCTTGTGCTGCCATAACAGAACACCACAGACTGGATGACTTAAACAAGAGGTATCTTCCAGTTCTGACAGCTGGAGGTCATGATCAAGGTGCCTGCAAATTTGATTCTTGCTGAGAGTTCTCTTTCTGACTTGCAGATGGCTACCTTCTCACTGCGTCCTGACATGGCCTTTTCTCAATGTCCTTTTAGAGAAAGCTCTGCTATCTCTTCCTCTTCCTACACACCAATCCAGTAAGATTAGGTCTCCACCCTTATGACCTCATGTAACCTTAATTACCTCCCCGAAGGCCCTGTCTCCAAATATAGTCACACTGATGGCCAAGACTTCAACATATGACTTTGGGGGCATACAATTCAGTCCATAGCAATAAATAATAGCTATTATTATATATGGGGGCACTGATTATATGACAGGCATCATACTATGAATTTTTATATTATTTTATTCAACACTCATAAAGTCTTTCTTGCACATGTATAAATGAGTATGAGTTTAGAGCTTTATTTTAAAGGTAAGGAAAATGAAAAAAGAGGTTGAAAACTTACACGGATAATAAATAAGTGACAGATTCAGGCCTTCAACTCAAATGCATTTGTCTCCAAAAACATTCCATGTCATAGTTGTAATCTCTCTCTCTCTCTTTCTTTCATTTCTTCCTATCTTACAGCAGCAACAGGTATTTCCAACATGATATCCATCTCATAACAGGGCTAAATCAAAACTGTCAACATCGCCCTGTTTCTCAGATGTTTTACCATCTAACCAAAACATGGCTACTTGTTTTACCATCCTATCCATCCATCCTCATTCTTCTTCCGGTTTGAAACTCATTTCAATACTGATACCAAGAGCTGGGGCAAAGGTGGTGTGGTAATGAAAACTGTGAAATGAGTTTAAAGGAAGGGATGTTTTCCCCACGTGCTTAAAAAAAAAAGAAGCTAATTTCTGCATAAATTAAGGAATTCACCTTCTGTGACTGTGTGCCTATGTGTCTGGGTAAAGTGGGGGATGTAGCGAGAAAGGAAGGAGGACAGAGAGAGAGAGACATTGAAACTCAGCCAGGGCTTGCTAAAATGAAGCAAACTGCTGAATAAGGGCATTCATTTTTCTCTCTGCACTTCAAACAAACGGTAATTGTTGGTTTAGCTAACAAGTTGTGCTTAATTACAGGCCATTAGGCGCCGTTAATAAAGGAAACCAATTCCACAAGAATCTGAATTTCACTTCTTACATTTCATTCTTTAGAAAGAAGTCCTATTCAAAAAAAGATCCAAGTCTCTGCCTCCAATCCCGTGACAGGCTGAGGTCCCCATCCTTCCACAGCTTAGCTCAGCTGTCACCTTCTCTGTGCATTCTTCCCTCCACTTGTCTCCCCCACTGCTTTCTTGAGGGACTGACGCAATCCTCCCTGCCCTGAGTGTTCAAGGGGCAAGTTCTTACGATGACCTGCACCCAAAGGGTCTACATGTAGAGGAATGATACTTTAAAAAAAATCCTACTTTTTAATGGAATAAGAACAATAATCACTACTTTTTCAGTTTTTAAATCTATTGATGAATACACATCCTTCTATTTACTCCAACTAGTTGATTTAATCATCTCAACAATCCACTAGTTTCCCACATTATTGCCTTTTGTGCTATGAATCCTCCCAATGTTATATCCTAATCTCTATCCCCCCAACAATTAGGAGAGGAAAGAAAGAAGCCTGCTCATTCACCCGGCTTCTCCTGCTGGGGCATTAGCACTGGAAGTTTGCTTCCTTTGAGAAATGGAAGGTCTCACTCTCAGTGAAAGGACGTTTGTGCATCTGTTCTTGAGAGGTTTCCCCATGCTCAGGCATTACTGACTGCACTCCCAAGTCAACCCAGCCACAAGTAAAAATCTCTCAGGCTGACCAAACACCAAACCAGTTCTCCAATTGGTGCAATGTGATTGCCCCACCTAACATTCTGGAATAGACACTGAAAATCTCTCAGCATCATAACAAGGTTAAGGCACATGATCAGTCTCTTATGCTTTGAGCACAGTGACCCTTCTAACACTCAAATGCACTATGTTCCTCTGCATTGCCACAGGAGAAAGTTGAACATGACACAAAGGGCCTCTCATGACTTGGACTTCTTCCACCTCAGCACACTCCTTTCTGGACCTCAGATTTCACCATCTGGGGAGGTGATAACACTTGTGTCAGGCAATCCGCTGAGTTTCTTGTTAGAGACAAAATTTCTACCCTAAATGGGACTCAATTTCCCTCACTGGCATTTCCATAGATATATGTTGGCTTAGCAGTGAAAGTTTATATACCATTACAGGGTACAAAACAAGCACAGAACATCAAAGAAATCTTTGAATTAATGGAGACTTCTCACATAGAAGAAGGGTAAACTAAATGGGAGAGCTTGGGAATTCTGGATACTTTACACAGCACTGTCAAGGTTGTCTTGGCTCTTCTGACCTCACCTTTCTTGCTCACAAACATGCTGGCTTTGAAGACAAGAATGAGAAATGACATCTGTTCTAATCACCTGTATGGCAGTGAAGCCTCTCAGATATCAGGAAATTAGTCTTAATAGGTTAAGGGGTATGTGGTGCTTGACCATTGTTACAACGGACAAAAGTCATTTTTAGTTTCCTAGGTAGCTCAATTGCTTCATATGTCCATGATAGATGTTAATTAAATGAAGCAATATATATTATCAGACACCTTGACTAAACATCCTTAAGATTTCTAACTGTAATAATAATAATTTTGGCTCAATATTTAAAGATCACCTTACAGAATGTGTCATCTAATGTCCACAACACTGTGAGATTACCCATCCTTCTTGCCATCATCCCAGGATGTTGAAACCATACACCAGACACCCTCTTCACTTGGCGCTCACCACAGCTCTGAAGGACATGCTAGCACTGTCTTGACCATTGGTTGAGGAAAGAGCTTTAGAGAGATGAAGTAAATCACCCAAGGTCACAGAGTTGCCATGTTGGTGTTTTAACTTGTGCTGTCTTATGGCAGAGGCTATATTCTTAGTGCACTGGGGAAGGTTCAGCCTCAAGGGTAATTAAGTGACCTGCTCAAGGTCAAGAATTTCTATGGTAGGACCCCATGTCCAATTTGGGCATCCCAGTTCCAGATGTCTTCAGTACGTCACAGCAACACAGTGGAAACCTGTACATGTCCACTTGAATAGCTTTCTTATACCTGAGCCCTGACTGACATCGGCTCTGCCCATGTAAGTTCCAGTTAACATTGAACCAAACAGGCAAAGGAAAGATCTAAATTGTCTTACTAACAATAGTTTTGGGCTGGATGGCCGATTATATCACAGTTCCCTTTGATGCAATGGAAATGGGCTCTGGCTCAATTTCTCTGATAGGACTCTGTCTTTGAAGCTCCTTTGTGTTGAATTTAATGAGCCTGATTGTCATCTTCCAGAAGAGAGTGCAGGTGAGCCTCTGCAGTCAGGGTGGATGGAATCACTCATCGATCGCGTCGTCACACTCATCAAACAGTCGGGAGAACCAGGGCAGGATGTGAAATCAATCTGACTGTCTATTTATAGATGAGGCAGTGCCTTTGTCATGGTGATCAGACCAGCTACATGCAAGGCAACATCGCACTAAATGACTTATACAAATTAAAAATCATGTCCTAATAGCACAGAAAAGGAAATTCTATGTTTTATTCAACAATATTGTATAAATGTGGACTTTTCTTTCTCCTGTTCTTTTCACCTTTATAATCCTCCTTCTATTTCTATTAATCTCCTTCTCTCTCCCTTCTCAGCACCCTCTCTCATCATTCTTCCCTCTTTTTCATTCAATAAGAGTTTGTTTAAGTTCCATTGTGTGTCGGGCATTGTACAAAGTGCTGTGAAAAATTTAGAGAAGATACTCCATGACCCCAGCTTCAAGCCATTTCCAATGCCTCTGTGGGAGGAAGAGCACTCGTAACTCAAAATCAAACACCCATTTTCTAATTGTTTCCAGCATTCATGTGTTTTTTTCTATGACCCTGTAGTAGTCACTCATTGTTTCTATACTCCAACCCCCTCACCTGTAAAATAAAGCAACAGTGTCTATATCACATATATTTTGCGGTGGCTTACATAAAAAGGAATAAGCTTGATGATGACAAAAAGCCTAGTTCAGTAACCTTGAACAACATAAACTGTCTGAGTCTCAATCTGTGTAAAATGAGTATACTGGTAGTATGCATTTCATAAGATTGATGTGATGACTAAATGAGATTATATACATGAAATGCTTAACACAGGCAGGAGCTGGCTTAAGACCTAGCTCAATGAGAACTTGATAAGATTTGGTTAGTAACATAAGACATGGGAATGTATGTTATGAATGATAAGGTGCTATTTTCTTCCCTCCCACTGCTCCCCCGCCCCAACTCGTTTTTTCATTTTGGAGTCTTGTGTTGTAGTTCATCTCCTAAAAGGGTGCAATTCTGCTTCCACCTAGGATGAAGAAAGCTGCAAAAAATGTACCTCTGACAATGTAGCTGGTTTGATCACTTAAATCACTTTTCTTGAGCCCATTGAAGAGCTGATGTAACGAGCCAGCCATGTAGCCTGAATTCTAAACAGGGTCAATCTTTCCCAAGGGGGAACTCAATTTCTCTCACCTGTAGCAGAACACAAGCGTTATAAGTGGCTGCCATATAGGTGAGTACGAAGAAAAAGATTAGGATTTTGACAAATTATTAAAAAGCCAAGTGTGTTTCAACGTGTAGTTTCAGGATAACCGCCAGCTGCAGACACAAGGGAAATTTGTACTCACATCCGACCTCCTTGCTCAGGCCCTGACCAGGTGTTCTCTAGAAAAACTGGGGGCCGTGTAAATTGAAGGGAGCCCCTCAGTTACGCAGACATGCAGGAGGCAACTGACAGTTATGAGGTACCACTCAGGAAACACCACCCACTTTCTTAGACTGGAATGCCTTAAGCCCCTAGGGGGAGGGGAGTGAAGTTCATCATGCCTGGGGTATATGCAATGACCTGTTGCAGCTGGGGAAGGACAGAAGAAAAAAAAAAAATCCTTTATTCCCGTGGGAGAAGAAGTAAATCATTTTGAGCCCAGAATCTGATACCAATATGAAGCAGAAATGGACAGGGGGGGAGAGGGGCAGAAATACTGAGAAAGCTTCAGCCAAATGGTCTAAAACCTTGATTTTGACCTCCTAATCTCCAGATTTAGGAGAAAATAGATTTCTCTTGTTTAAGCCACCATCCTGTGGCTCAAGACAAAACTAAACTAAAATACATACCTCAGTCAGGGTCAGTAGAAGCATCCTAAGATAATAACCACATCTCACTTCCAGATTTTCCTTGAGAATTTGAATTTAAATGTACACTGTAAGTGTAGACATACTTGTAAGACTCAGTACGTATCACCTTACTGACTTGCACTAAGTTTCTACTAAATTATACACCTAACAGATACTATATGAGAACGTTCTCTTGTCATACAGGATACTCCTTTCCCCACCCTCTCCTCCTCCCCACCCTCTTCCTTCTCTCCCTCCCTTTCTCTCTTTCCTACCTTGATGAAATTTTTAAAAATTATATTATGTAACCCATGTCTTATGACCTTTTCCCCCTCAACCCATTGTTTTAGTCTCCTCAGGTTGTTATTTAAAAAACACAACAGACTGGGTGGCTTAAACAACATACATTTATTTCTCACAGTTCTGAAGGATGGGAAGTCCAAGATCAGGCAACCAGCTGATTCACTTTCGGAGGTGGACTCTCTTCTGGGCTTACAGATGGCTGCCTTCTCTTCTTCACCCCACACAGTGGAAAGGATGAAATCTGCTTGCTCTCTTCTTCTTTTTATAAGGACATTAATGCCATTATGAAGGCCCCATCCTCATGACCTCATCTAAACCTAATCATCTCCCAAGTAAATATTTGGAAATCACTTAAAAGGCAGCGTGGCCATCTGGGAAGTCTTGTGTAAGTGCTTAATAACACCTACTTACCTACCTACCTGTATACCTTAAGGTAAATCTAAGTCTGATTATCCATCAGAAAACAACTTGGCAGGCATGTAATTGATATCCCAGTTTTAAGGCATGGATGCACCCACATTTTCTTGAATTGCAAAGACAGCTTCAGCTCACTGCCTCATGGCACTTCATCAACAAAATCGAAATACATTATTTGGAGTTGCCTGTGAATAAAAATAGCCCTATTCCTGATAAGGAGATTGTTTTTCCTCTTGCAGTCTATTGAGAACTATTCTCGCCTTCAGAGCTCAGTTTGGGAGCTTCCAGAATGTAAAAAGAAGTCAGGGAAGAAGGACTTCAGGAAAAGCTAAGCTTGTTACAACATGAATAATGCACAATATAAAGGAGTCTTCAGGTACTTAGTACCCACAGCCTTGGCGTGGCAGCTCTGCCATTTGTCTATAAATAACTGACAGGTCCAAAGACTAAGGGATTATTTTTAATGTTGCAAGTGATAAAAGCAAGGCCCTGAAGGATTCAGAGGAGAGAAATAGCCTTGTGGAATGTCAGAGGAAAGAGCTTGCAAGTGATAAAAAGAGTGAATAATTTAAGACTTTCCAGGGTTGAACGTGATCTTTGGAGGTTTATTGTGTCTCCCTAGGCCTTCGTTTTAAATCTAGTTTCTCCATTAAGTTCAGCCATTGCTCTATCTGGCCCAGTCTACACCACCATCAGGACACTGAGGTCTCCCTCCCTATCACTAGATCAGAACAGTGTAGTGTGACGACTGGCTGCACGTGAGGTACTTGTGGGAAACCTTGTTTTTATTTTGGTTGTTTTCATTGATGACCAAAGAGTAACATGTGCTAAGAGAATGTACAGGTGTTTTCAAAGTTCTGTTCACTTTAACTTTCCAGGAGTCTCATGTCTATTTATCTCTACTTGAACCCTCTTTATTTTGGGACATACCACCTCGGATGCTATCATGCCTAGATTCCTGAAGTGGGTTCATTACTTGACCTACCTGCTCTCAAGCTCATACCCAACCAGTCCAGGCTGCCCTCCACTAAATGAGATGAAGCTTTCCCCTGGGTCACTTCTGTTCCCTCCCCACAAAGCTCTGGCAGCTGCCACTGCCCACAGAAAACATCCCGTTGACTTCTAGCACTTCAACTGCCACATATGTGCTGATGACTCTGGAATCTTTATTTCTTTGCTAAGGGTCCAAACCCACACATCAAATTGCATATAATAAACATACCCATTTTGGTTGTCCACAAGCTTCTCAAACTCAAAATTTCCAAAACTGGACTCCTTATATCCACTTCGTTCCCATGAAAAATAGCTCCTTCTATTTCTTTGATTATAATCTATATAGTCACTCATCCAAAAACACATTGAGACCCACTCTCCTATACCACTCTCACTCACCAAATCTTAGCACACTGAACTCTGTGGATGTTACTTCTTAAATTCCTTTCAAATCTGGCCCCTCCTTAAAATCTCAAAGGGCATCCTCTCTGGGCCTAACTTTGTAAAAGCCTCCTCCTTTGTCTTACCAGCTCAAGGCCCCTGCTGTTAAAGTATTTCCCCCACTCTGAAAACTGTAGAAGGCAAAAAAACAAGCTGTTTTCATGTTGACTTCCACTAGAAATATGTAACTTCTGGTAGTATAGTTTTTAGCTAAGGTGGTTCCATTTCTGACATGGTGGGGTAAGTTTCTAACAGATCAGCATATGTAGAAAAAAAAATACACAAAACAACTTCTAGAAGACTCTGAATAGAAATCAAAACCAGAAAGATTTTGGAGGAGGATTGACATTTTGAATAAGGGAATAATATAATTTAAGTTCCACGTTTTTACAGGTCTCGCCAGAAGGTAATCATGTTGCACCATGGCATGGGATGGCTAAAGCTCCAATAGAAACCTCACTCTCTTTCTACCCAGAGTAATGAAACACCAGATCCTAGGTAATCACATCTAAGGGTGAGGGGGAATCCTAGAAAAGAGAAAGAGAAGGGAAGCACTAGCTTCTGGGTGAAAATTCTTCAAGATTCTGGCTCACTCTTGGGGCAAACTCAAAGCAATCTCCTTAAAAGATCAAAGAAGTGAGTATGATTTCACCACACCCAGGAGTGAGACAGGATTTCAGGTTGAGTTAGCCAAGTGAGTGTCAGCAAAACAAAGGCATCACATTCTTTAAAGGAATGTAATACATCCACAACTTCAGCAACAAACATTCACAATGCACAAGATGCAATCTAATATTGCCTGACATAGGAAGAAACAGGAAAATGAGACCATTTCCAAGGGAAGAAATAGTCACCACAGACAAAATCTTTTTTTTTTTTTTTAAAGATTTTATTTATTTATTTTGACACAGAGAGAGAGACAGCGAGAGAGGGAACACAAGCAGGGGGGAATGGAAGAGGGAGAAGCAGGCTTCCCACGGAGCAGGGAGCCCGATGCGGGGCTCGATCCCAGGACCCTGGGATCATGACCTGAGCTGAAGGCAGATGCTTAACGACTGAGCCACCCAGGCGCCCCGACCAGAGACAAAATCTTAAGATTACACAAATGTTGAAATTAGCAGGCAAGCACTTTAAAGTGGCCGCTCTAAATCTGCTCAATGAGGTTAAAGAAAATAAGTCCATTTTAAATGAAAATACAGGATATCTCATCAAAAAAGTAAAAGATGCAAAATAGAACCGAAAGGAAATCTTAAAATTTAAAGATACAATATCTGAAATTAAAAAAAGACAAACAGAAAACATGGGATGGATTTAATAAAATTATGATTTGTGATCTCAGAGGATAGCCCAATGAACTTGAAGATAGACCAATAGGAATTATCCAATCTGATAGAACAAACAGGAGGAAGGAAGGAAGGAAGGAAGGAAGGAAGGAAGGAGAATGAGTGACCCTCAGGAACCTGTGGTATAATATCAAAAATTTAACCTATGTGTAATTGTAGTCCCAGCCCCAAAAAGTGAGAAGAGACAGATGGGGCAGAAGAATATTTAAAAAAAAAATCATGGTCAACAATTCCCCAAATTTGCTGCAAGATATAAATGCTCATAGTCAAGAAGCTCAATAAATCACAAAGAGAAGAAATATGAAGAAGACCATGGCAAGCTATATCATAACCAAACTTTAGAACACCAAAGGTAGAGAGAATACCTTTAAAGGAGCCAGTGAAGAACTACATATTACACAGTTTCTTATGAAGTTAAACTTACACTGACTACATGACCTTGTCATTCCACTCTTAGATATCTACCAAAGAGAAATATAAAAACTTATACATAAATATTAATATTAGCTTTATTAAAAATAGTAAAAAACTGGAAACAACCCTAATGCCCATCGACAGGTGATCAAATAAACAAAATGTGATACTTCCAAAGAATGGAATACTACTCATGGGATGCCTAGGTGGCTCAGTGGGTTAAGCGTCTGCCTTCGGCTCAGGTCATGATCCAAGGGAGCTGGGATCAAGTCCCACTTCAGGCTCCCTGCTCAGTGGGAAGTCTGCTTCTCTCTCTGCCTGCTACTCCCCCTGCTTGTGCTCTCTCTCTCTCTGTCAAATAAATAAAATCTTTTTTAAAAAAATGTAATACTACTCAGTAATAAAACATGGATCTTGAAATAGTTGAGTAAAGGAATCTAGATACAAAAAGTACATTCTGGATGGTTTTATTACAGAAAATTGTTAAAATACAAGCTACCCTATAAGGGCAAAAAGTAGATTAGGGGTTTTCTGGATTTGGGAGACCAAAGGGTGTATAAAGAAGCTTTGGGGGTGGTGAAATATCCTGTCTCACTGTTTGCAATGATACCACATGTGTAACATCCTTCAGAACTCAAAGTGCACATACGTTGGATGCACTACATAAATTATATTTCAGTAAGTTATTAAAATACGCTACCTAAAGAAAAGACTAAATGAAGAAGAAATGTATACAAAGCCCTGTTGCTCTTCAATATGTTTTGACATTGGTCAATCAGTTGTTGAAAAGTCTAAATCAGAGCAGGGATTATGGAGAACAGCATACCATCACGTTCAGTAATCTATGACTGTCTTCCAGTGGCTGCAAGTGATTCAAATAAGTCTTTAGCTTTACAATGTGAAGAGGTTTAAAAGTGAAAAAGAAATTGGGTTCTAATTGAACAGCTAAATGAATGATCCTATCAGTTACTAAAATATACTCTCCAGATTTTATAACCTTTTTTTGTCCTTAAAAATTAGTTCTTAGATGTATGGTGTATATTATCATTATTGGTATCTTAAAGCCAATAAATCATGGCATATATTAAAGTGTTCTATCAAGAACCTGGCATATTACAGGTGTTTGATTACTTAAAGTTTTAAAAGTAAACTTTTGACATTTGGGAAAGGAGAAGTAAAACAGGCTTGCTTATTATACATCAGTCCACCAAAAAATATAATTCACCAGAAGCTTTATCCTGAATGGTCTGTCAAATCAATTTTACTCAACTGCATTCTATGGTAACGTATGGTCCATTTACCAAACAAGAACTAAATAGCCATGGAATTTGGAATAACCCATGTCCCTCTGAGAAATTTTCTTAGCCTGAAGCTTCAGGATTACTCACTTTAATCTTGCTATACTCTTGGTGCTGAGATGGATGGAAGTTTAAAATGTCGTTAAAGATGGCTTGAAATTGAAAATTGCCTTTCAAGTAGAGAAGGAGAGCTGAAAGGGGATTAAGATGATCCTGTTGCAGTGGTGAACAAAGCATGGCTTAATTACCCTTTATTGATTAACCTAAATCAATGGCAATCCTCTTCAGAGTTTCTAATTCATATGGAATAATCAACCTATTATATAAAAAATAAATTTGATATAATTTAATTTAAAAGCAGAGACTTAATGCTTTAATTAACAGTTAGTTTTTTTAGCTATTAGAATAGCTTGTAGACACACTGCTCACACCCATACTGGATGACAATTATCATTTCCCAATCAAGAAACAACCAGGGCTCCTTGGAAAAATTGCTATTTCCAGGTCTAAGCCAGAGAAAGTACAAGATAAGCTTAAGAAATCTTGGCATTCCAGGAAAAAAAAAGGGATGTTCTTGAAGTTTAATAAGGTCACAGCAAGATGACTGGGTAGCCAGCTCTAGGAAATGCCCACTGGCCAAATTTAGGGTATGTGAGGATAAAGAGAAAGAAAGAAGGAAACTAACTGATTTTAAAATTTTGCATAAGTAAAAAACTGTGAGTTTGTAGTTACATTCCAAAAAAGAAAAAAATAGAGAAAAGGAAACTTTCTTTTACAAAATAATGCCAGTTAACAAGTATATAAATAGTGATAGAATTTTGTAAAAAATAAGTTTGCAACTCTTGCTATATAATAATTGATTCGAGCAAGAATGATCAATAAATGCAGAAAGCATTAGCTGATGTCTGCTTAAGAACAGGACCTTTGCATGGTGCCAAATATTACCTTACACACTGCTAAATAGTTACAAGAGGAAAATATACCTTAACAATGGAGAGATCTGATGATTGCCTCCTTAGCAAATGATATAGTATTGGCAATATTGTACACCTGATTATACAGCCCTTTCTCTCTGCAACCCCCCCTCCCAAGTTCATGCTCTCTTTCTCTCTCTCTCAAATAAATAAATAAAAATCTCTTTAAAAAGCTACAAAATACATTTTGGTGCAATTGCTAGAATTTTAATAAAGACAAGATACTAGATGATATTGTGAAATTACTGTTAATCTTTTTAGGGCCGCTAATAGCATCATGGTTATGAAAGGGATTGTCCTTGATACAGAGGAGAAGGAGGCTAAAATATGTAGGATTTAAGTGAATGATGTCTATGTTTTCTCCAAACAATTCAGCAAAAATGCAGGTGGGGCAAGGCAAGAGAGAGTGAGGGCAATGAGAAGAAAATATAGCAAAATGTTAACAAATGTTAAGTGTCAGGTATGCAGGTATTCATTATCATATGCTTCCAAATTTTCTATATTTTAAATGTTTAGCAATGCCTGGAGAAAAACAGCTCACAAAGTCCTAATTTCCAGCTTTGCTGATCCTAGATGTTCAGAGACCTGAAGTTGGGCACTACTGGTCAATGTGAATCTGCCTACCTCGATGTAGATGGAGAAGAATCAGAAGCCAGTAAGAGAAGGAACTTGCTAGGGATTTCCTGTCAGTAGTAGGCTAAGAAGAGCCTGTCAGTCTGCCCCTGTTCCCCAGTGCCACTGTCTCTTTACTCTTCTCCACAGCATCATGCGTTTTCCCAGCTCTCAAGAGCTGGTATAAAATAGTGGTTAAGAGCACAGACTTCCAAGTTAGACCTCCTCTCTTTGACACCAGCTTCATCAAGGAAGATGCTCTTATCAGTCTGCCCACCTGCAAAATGGTTATAGTAACATTGACCTACTAGGTATTTTGGGGGGATGATCTGAAGATAAACTATGATAATTGGCTCAGTGACTGGGACATAGAGTGGTATTATTTTTAGCATTATTAACTGTGTCATCATTAGGTAAAATGCTTGGCACAGTGCCGACTTCTAAGTATTTAATAAATATTGATTAATGAGAACAATAATACAGTATGTATGTAGGTATTCTTAACTGAACAGAACTTACTGGCTTTGGACATAAATAAACTGCCAAATTCAACTTGGATTATTAGATATGATAAGCTAAGATGGGTCTAGAGAATAATTCACCTTAAAATTTCAGCAGCATAGTACAATAAAAGTTAATCTCTTGAGATGTTGGTTACATTGAATTTCTTATTTGTACACTGGTTACATGGATGTATTTAGTTCATAAGAAATCACCAAGCTAAAAACTTATATTTTGTGGGTCAATAAAAATAAAATTATACAAAGAGGTAAATACTTCAGGCTTAAATTGTTTTATTTGTAAATTTGTTTATCATTCACACAAAATCCAATGTTAATGTAAGTCATGCAGTTTCCAGAACATAATGACTCAGAAATTGCAGTATTCATTAGACTTGATCATAGATTTTCTTTTTTTTTTTTCTTTTTAAAGATTCATTCATTTATTTATTTATTTGAGAGAGAGAACACAGGTAGGGGGGCGGCACAGGCAGAGGGAGAGGGAGAGAAAGTCTTAAACAGACTCCACGCTGAGCTCAGAGCCTGATGCGGGGCTCCGTCTCATGACCCTGAGATCAGGACCTGAGCCAAAACCAGGAGTCAGGTGCTTAACCGACTGCACCACCCAGGCTCCCAATCGTAGATTTCCTAGTTGGAGTTGTGATCACTTGAAGTCAAGTGTGGCCATACCAGTCAGGTCCTCCAGAGAAACAGAACCAGGAGGAGATATACACGTGTGTGCATGTTTCATTCACATTGAAATTCAAGCCCATTTCTTGAAATACATATGTATGAATTTATTACAATTTATTATTTATTTGTAGGAATTGGCTTACAGTACTGTGGAGGCAGGAAAGTCCACAAAGTTTGCAGGGCAGAGCCGTAAACTGGAATTACCAGGGCAGGAACTGATGCCATAGCCTTGAGGCAGAATTTCTTCTTTTTCTGGGAAACTTCCATTTTGTTCTTCAGCCTTTTCACTGATATGAAGAGGCCCATCCAGATGACCAAGAATAGTCTCCTTGACTTAAAGTCAACTGATTGTAGATGTGGCCAACAAAATGCTTCACAGCAACACTTAGATTAGTGTCTCATTGAGTAACAGTACCATAGGGTAGTCAGGGTGACACACACAGTACTCGGCCAAGTGGAATTCCTTGTTAATGAAATGAGAGTGGCAGTCATGTTTACCACTTTTTGAAGGGCAGACCTGGAAAATTCACTGTTTTCTTCTGTGCTCAGAGAGGACAGCCATCAGCCTAGGTACCTGAGTAACCATGATGAGCAGAGCCCCTGCCAACACTCTGTTCAGGTGGAGTGAGTGACAAACCTGACACTTCAGGTCATGGGTTGTAGCAGCATAACCTGTCCACCACCTCAACATGCAGCTTCCACCATCAACGGGGCGGAGGAAGGAAGACTAACTCACTGACTATATTTACCTTTGGACAAGAAATGACATCACTTTAGCTCTCAAGCTGTAAGTCAGAACTAGTCTTCTGATCCCACCTAATTATAATAGAGATGGGGAAAAAATAGCCAGGGGAGCACAGGGGCACCCAGTAGTCAGTCAATGCTCCTATCTCATACTTCCTAAGTGTTAGAAGCTATCCAAAGAGATTAGAAGACATATGTAAAAGAATGTCGTATGGTAAATCTCCCAGAATGGAGTTAGCTCCATTTATTGGTCCTATAAATCAGCGGTTCTTAACCAGCATGAGCATGGCTTTTAGAACACCTGAAATTATAATTAAAATTTGTGAAGATATGACTACATGCATTTTTCATGGAATGATCATTATTTTCCATCAGATTTTCAGAAAGACGTCGGGCCCAAAATGTAAAGAATCAAGTGATTTTCTTACATGAAAAAAAAAAACAAAAAACAAATCACAGACTTCAGACAGTGATCTATCTGGTTTTCTATTTCCCAAGAGGAGTTAGGGCTTAAGACTAGGAACCTCTATCCAGCTCACGATAATTGCCAAATCCTCCCTGCATTTGCTCTGGAGTCTGTCTTGCCGGGATGTCTTCCCACTTTGACTGGTTGCCACTCTCTTTGTCTTCCCCTTCGTACCATCAGGTTTTATGACTTGAGCTCCCCAGGTTTCTCTTCCTACTTCTACATGGCCCTCTCCTTCTGCAGAGGTGTTAGCCTGGTTCTTGTGTAACAGCTCTCCTAATGGGAAAAACCTTTGTAAGCTAAGAGTTCAGTAATTCCCACATATTATTTTCTTCAATTTGATTTGATGTTTCTGAGGGCCTACACTACACAGAATCTAATTGCTAAGTTCTGTCAGGAGGTCATAGAGTTGGCTGACTTCTAAAAACCCATATATAGTTTTTTCATTTAAATCTCCTGTGTCAGTTCTAGCTACAATTTGTCAAATACTGAGGCCTTGAATACCTTTCTTCGAGGCAATTGCAATTAAGAGAAATCACTTCTTATTAAACCGAGAAGGGTCTGTTCTTAGTTAAAGGCCATTATCCCTCATTCAAACTCCTTCTGGGAGTATTAAACAGTTACGTGGAGTAGTAGTTTGCCATTAACCTTGAAATCATGTGGATTATTTAACTCTTAATGAAATCATGCCGTATGGATACCCTTTTGATCTTTAAGTGAATTAATTTGATCTGTTTTCAACTCTCCCTCATCATTCTGGAAAACCTGGCAGAGAATCAGTATACATTATAGGTTTAGGCTCAGAAGGAATGAGAATTGCTATCTGATTTTCCAAGTTATTTCCCAGTTATGTTGATTCTCTGGCCATGTCTCTGTAGGCAAAAACAGTGAGTTTGTAGTCAAAGTACATCTCTTATTTGCTAAGGTACAAATACCCTCCCCAGGAAAGATAATCTCATTACTGTGTCTTAGTAAACCAAACTACATTACTCATGGCCACCAGCATTCCTTTAAGCTACTGAAATGGTATCTTAGTAAAAGGACCTCAGGCTGACCAGTATGTAATCTCATCTTTGAGCTTTACTGGTTGTTGGACCATGAGTTAATTAAAGCTATTTTAAAAGTTTGATTATTTAGGGGTGCCTGGGTGCCTTAGTCGGTTAAGCTGCTGACTCTTGATTTCAGCTCAAGTCATGATTGCCGGGTCCTGGGATTGAGCCCTTCTTTGAGCTCTGCAATCAGCAGGGAGTCTGCTTGAGGTTCTCTCTCCCTCTCCCACTCCCCCTGCTCCTGCACGCTCTTTCTCTCTCAAATAAATAAATAAATCTTTAAAAAAAAATGTTTGTTTCTTTGTTTATGTGAAAAGCTATTTTAAAGTAATTTTGATGCTGATTATGCCTGACAATTATATGAAAGCATCTAGGACATAGTAGTGACTTCTTAAATGTTCTGAGGGAACATTATGAGCCAGGCACATGCTATGTCTCCCCAGTGGTCTATGGCAATCTCCTTATTTCAGAGCCTGCTCTTCTGTTCGTCCAGTTCAAGCTTACATTTGTCTTCATCCTATTTTTTTTTTCCCTATCCTTATGGTTTTTACCAAGAAGTGTGATCTCTGCAAAGATATAGTATATACATTAGAAATATAGCTGAAGATTAGTTTTATGCTAAATGACCCAGGTTTGCCGTTCTCTAGCTGTGAGTATTTTGCAAGTTACTTATTTCGTATAAATGCCCTTGGTTTTCTTATTGGCAAAATGGAAATAATAAGAACTTTGAGGTTTTTTAAATTTTTTATATTTTTATATAATATAAATTCCCAAATTAATATACTAAATACACTGAATAAAATAAACTGTTAGTCCTGACAAAAGGAACAAAAAAATAAAATTCTTATCTCCCTGTATATATATATATATCTCATAGAATATATAGGTCACCTGAGATCATGCCCATTAGGTGGTAATTGCTCTTTACATTAAGCTATTATTAGTGTTAATTAAAGAATACATGAGTTACAGTGAGTACTCAACACATATTATTTATCATTACTATGACCCTTCTAACTAAAGAGAAGGGTTGAAAGAGGTAAAAGAAAATAAAGACCAACTAAGAAGATAATCAAGAGAAACACCCCTCAGCTATCAAAGAAGCAAACATCTGTGTGCTCAAAACTGTTACAGAGGTTTGGAAAATCCAGTAAAAACAGAAATAAAAACAATAAAAATCTAACTATACTTAAGTTTTTAACATAATGAAGCAGTGAAAGTAAACTAATTAGAGTAAATGTTGACCACAGTACTCTGTTCATTTTTCATGTGATATTGTTTAGGGACAAAAAAATTGCCAAGAAATTTTAATCTTTACATAGTAGTTTTATTGTTACTATGAATATTGATATTAAAAATCAGAAAGTATCTATTTCTATTACAGATAAGACAGTAACTAAGCATGTTCATATTAGAACCCAGGATTTTTACTCTAGGAAAAATGAAATAAAAATATAAAATAAAATAAATTAAGGAAAGCCCCATGTTGTAAAATTTGATTTGGAAATATCCGTATGAACTCATTATTTACATATCTAAGTATTTCCTAGCTTTTCTACCAGAAAGAACCTAGAATCAGTGATGCCACAAAAGCCCGTGAGCTTACGTGGCACCCAGATATTAGTTTCCAAATGCCAGGGACTAAGACTTCCCTAAGAAATGGCCGATTCCAGAGCTGGGATGAAGAAAGGCCATGATACATGTGCAACATCATATGCCAAAAGACAATAAAGTGCTCAAAGCCTCGGGGGTGGTGCATAAAGGGCACAGGAGCGTGGCATGTGTATTTCAAAATATTATAGAGAATGTTTCATCCTGTGTGCTTATAATCACTGCTTATGTCACCCTAAACAAACTCAGCTACTCTGATAAGCATACGGGCCACCTTGCCCAGGAAAGATATAAACATGGTGAGCGTGAGAACATTTGAGAATAATGATGTAACCCCGAATGACTTAACCCAAATGATGTAAGGCAGTGATGTAACTTTGAACAAATAGCATGTGAGGCATATTGTAACTTCCAGGTCCTGTGCTAGCTAGCAGAAAACTCAGCACTGCCACCCTACCCCACCCCTCCAGCCACATTCATTGAGAAACCCTTATACTCTACTTCTTGTGACTTTCCAGGAAACATTGTTCATCAGCAGGAAGAGGACGCCTTGTGGTGGGCAAGGCAGAGAGCAAGGCACTGAAAACTTAAGGGATTCGGGTCGTAGATCCCTTTCCCACATTTTAATTTTGCTTAGCCACCTAACTTTTTGTGGAAATAATGCTTGAATTTGTAAATGCTTTAAAAAGTGGTTTGTCTGGTTTTTGCTCCTGCTTCTGCATTCTACAGCTCAGAGAACTAGGTTTTGTTGTGACCTGAGTAACCCTGAAATTGAAACTGAAATTGGAAACTCAAGTGGAACACAGGAGCCATGTTCAAGAGGTTCTTATTGGCTGAGTGTGTGATAATTTGAACATAAAAAGAATAATTTCGAAAATGGATTATAACACATTGAATTAAAACCCCAAATCCGTGTGTCCATAGTGTTACGTAGAAAAGATGGGGAGTCAAGGGAGGGGGATGGAAAAAAAGTCAGGTCATGAATGTAGAAGGGATAATGCTTAGGGAAGCCGCTAGTTTCCAACCACCGTATAATAATCGATTCAGGCAAGTATCATCAATGGATAGTAAAATCATGTGTGAAAAGTCAGGAGATACCACAGTTACATGGTCTCAAAGTTTCATCTCATGGATTACTTACTAAAAGGAAAATGCACCTCTAAAATGGAACTACTAGGCAGTCAGCACTCTAGCTAAGTAACCGAATGTGATATCATGAGTAACGGGACGGACTGGTGCAATGGTCCTCTTGTGTTGCAGTAAGAAGTACACATCACCTGCCTAGTATTCCCAAATACTACAGGAAATATTTCTTTAAAATCTAGAATGAGAGACGTTCTATTTTTTTTAAATGGCCTAGACTCTAAAAATTTTTAACTCAAATTTAAAAGATGCAAAATGAGTCAAAAGACCTAACAGTCAAATGCAATGTTCAGAACTTGGTTAGATCTCAAATCTAGGGAAAAAAAAAAAAAATAGCTCTTATAAAAGGTATTTGTAGGGCAAATGGAGGAGTTTTAATATGAATCATGTCATGACAGAATTATAGAATTTTGGTCCATTTTCTCATGTGTGTTAGTCATGGTGTATCACTAGCAGGAAGTACCTGCTAAATTACTTAAGAAGGAGATATCATTACCTTCAAAAAGTTCAGGGGGAAAAAATGACAAAATAAGCAAGACAAAATCTTCTCAATTCATGAAAATAAATGAAGAGCACATGGATGTCCATCATTGCTCTGGTTGTTCAACTCCAACCTGCCTTTCTGCACTCTGTGAGGCTGGGGTTGGGAGACCATGCTTTGCTGGAGCCAGCTGGCTTCCATTAGGCTCTAGTGCCAGGGAGATTAAAGGGAGAATGGGGGCTGCAAGAAGGAGAACGGATGCTTTTTCCTGTCATCATCCCCCTACAGTGCTTCTTCTCCAGAGAAATAGAGTGCACACAGGAGCTAAAGTCATAGCTACTGCATTCCTAGCATCAAGCCAAGCAATGAGGGCTCTCCTCTGAGAAAGAGTGTAAGTAAATCCTATGCCATATGACAACATGGTCTCTGAATCACAGTCTATTTTCCTACAGAAAATTTTTCTTAGACATCCAAGGACGTCCAGATAAATAATTCAAGTCAAAAAGGAGTCTACACTATTTATTATACTCTAACCAAAATAGCTGGTCATTTTGCTGAAGGATTCTATCTTCAGCTGTTGGGGTCTCTATCACCAGGACCAACAGAATTCAGGTGATCTGGCAGATCTAGTGCAATTGTTGTTCATGGCCATGGTTTCCATAATTTCTTATAGTTCCTCATGATTTGAGGTCAAGAAAGCTTTTAGGATCCTATGTATGTGCAGAATCATCATGACATGCCCAGAAAAATTCCTTGCCTCCTAACTCACTCCAAGAATATCTGTGGCCTTTTACTTGAATCCCACCTAAGAAACACTAACTTCAGACTCCATTCACTTGACCAAGCTCTCCAGAGTGAGCTTTACCTGCATTTACATGGGTAATAGTCTAAGCCATAGAATTTTCCTGTATCAAGTTAAATCGTAAGAAAGTGCATGAGTAAAGTTTTACTAATAATATGGAGCCTAAGTAAAAATCCAGACATCACAGCACAGCCCACCCAACTGGACCAGCTAACATGAGACATGGAACAGAGGCTCTACACCAAATACTGTCTCGGCCATACCAGTTCAGATCCCTCATAGGGAGGCTGGGAACTGAATTGTGTTTTGAGCCATCTCTATGTCACTGGGTATAGACAGGACTCTATCTGGACCTTATTTCAGAAAGTAGATCTAATAATTTAAAACAAAAAAATTTTTTAAACAACCCTTTAGAGCACAAAGAAGCATTCTAGGTATTGCTTTAGATCAATATTTCTTAAAATGTGTACAATGAAATTCCATGAGACATTTAAAAAAAATCTCTTTAGGAGGAAGTTATAGCATCCAACATTTCCAAACACATGGAACACAGTATATCCTCACTTTAGCATCTTAAAGTGCTGGTGATCTGAAGAATACTCTTGAGGAAATACCTAAATTGAGTAAGCCTCATCAGGCAATGTGACAAAGTCTGTCTCATTGACGTTTACGTAACATTTGCCTGGGGTGGGAGATGGGGCACATCCATAACCACACTTCTGCTGCCCCACAAGGAATACAGTCAAATGCTGCTCCACACAGCACCTTACACTCACTTGGCTCAGAGTCAAGAATCCATGAGTTTCTACTGAATTGGATTAAAAGGATTTTAAGCTTAAAATTGCTCTGAGGGAAAGAAATACGAAATTACTTCTTGGGAAGTCATGATTTATACTTGGAAGTGTTAAGGTAGAACTTAATCATGAAGATAATTCTAATCTAAATGAAAAGAAAATCACATCCAGGAGAAATCTTCCTGACCATTATGAATCTCTATAAGACTAAAAGCAGGGAAGGTGACAGGATTCAGAGAGCATGGAAATTCTATCATTTCTGTTGCATCTTCCTGTGAACACCACCTGCATACTGAGTGAACATAGCTTTAGGATTCCTAAACCTCATTCCAGTTCAGTCATGTGAGTCCAGGCTAAACCGGATGGGAAGGTTGTAGAATTTCTGAATACAAATGGAATTTACTCTCTTCTGCTGAAGGATTTCTTCTCAGGCTGTATATATTTGGAGGATAAATTTTGATATTTTGGGAGAGAAACCTTTATACCAATATCTGTTTCCCTTATTACTTATCAAAGTCATTTCTGCTGCTGATATCATGGTTGTTGATGAGAGGGAAGAATAAAATAGCCACAAGATATTTTTCTCCAAACTTTTAATGAGTACCTACTAAACATTAGGAAATATTCTACAGCTGTGGTGAACTAATGAAAAAGATAAAGCAAGTCCCTTATATAATAGAGCTCACACTCCAGTGGGGAAGACAAATACATATACAAAGAGCTGGAATCTCTATTCAAGAAATATGTATCACATACTTACTATGGATCAAGAATTGTGCTCAGCAGGGGGGATAGGGATATGTGGAGACATAAGACAAGTCCTATTTCTGATAAATTACTTGGAGACAAAAGCAGCAAGTAATTTACCATATCACAGAGAAGTAAGTACTATAATGTAGTTACTAACTAACTCTGCCTAGAGAATTAGAAACAATTTTTTCTTAAAGGTGTTATTTTCTAGTCTTTGAAGTATGAGGATGAGTCCATATGGCAAAAAAGAAAAAGACATCAAGATGCTAATAATGGTCAGATTGCACATTTTGGCAGTTTTAAAACATGGCCCCAAGAAATTTTGTCACTCCTTGCATTGAGTGGTCTGGCCCATGTACACCCTTGGACACCAATAAAGTATAATTGTTCTGATGCTGATGACTAGCAACACCTGGACACAAAAGGTGCAGCTTCCACCATGTTCACTGGATTGCTCCCACTAGAAAAGCTGCGTCACCATGGCTGAAGTACAAATACCACAAGTCTACCACACTGTGAGGGATCCAAACTACATGGGTAGGCAATGTTGGCAGACCCAGCCATGGACTCCTTCCCCACCCAGATGTCAGAAGCAAGTGAGTGTGTCTTTAGTTAACTCCAGTCCTCCAGCCTTCAAGTCATCCCCATTTTTCAAATTTTTCCAAATGATTTCCCTAGATGATTCTATCAATCTCATTCTGTCCCCACTGCTACTATATTGACTCTAGCCATCATTATTCCCTAGCAGAATGAATCCTCCCAGGAACCAGGTTTCCCTCTGATTGTAGATATAACCTCTCTATTTTGCTCCTCATTCTGCAAGGAGAATGATATTTCTAAAGTAGAAATATGATCAGCATTGCCTCAGCATGTGTGGATCTTCCCATCACCTCCAGGAGGCTCACGAGGACCTTCGTGCTATAGCCTCCTTAACTCTCGTGAGGTTCAGCCCTCAGGCTTCCTGCCTAGCCAGAAAGCCCACCTTCAATTTTCTTGAACACATCTTCCTCCTTCTCTCATTTCTGGGTCTTTTCACAGGTTTGACCCTCTGTGGCACCTATCCCATATTTGCCTACTTGATGCTTCCTTACTCATCAGTTCTCAGCATCAATGTCACCTCATTTAGAAAGCTGTTGGTGCCCTTTTTTTTTTTTGCACCAGTAGCCCCAAGTCTCACTCCTATTCTAGAAGATAGGCTGAATTTTCACTTCTATAAATTGTCTGACTTTTCCACTGTACTGTAAGCTCCGTGAAGATCAGGTCTTTGCCTAGCTTACCACCTGTTTAGCTGGAGGAGGAAAAGACACAGAGGTAAATAACACATCTTACCTGAACCTAAGCTGACAACTTTCCTCCAGTGGAAAGTGGGACAGGAAGAAATTTAAAAATTGATAAGATTTAGATAAAGAAGTAATTTCTGTCTAGGGAATCAGGGACAGCATGTTAACACATAGTCACATTTAAACTGGGCCTTGATAAATAATACCACTTGGAAAAAAAAAAATCAAGCCAAAAGAGAATATTCTATATTTTACCCCCTCCTCAACATCTGGTAATTTTGCATGGAAGTTTATAGGAATATAATCCATTTGTACCTAGCCGAAATTTCTCTTTTGCCACCTTCACTTGCCTTCAAAAATGAAATTATTCTTGAACATTTTGGAAACTATCTGTAGGTGTTTATGAATGAAGGTGTTTACTGATTTGTAGGTGCTTACAAGTGAGTATTTGTTTTTGAGATCTTGGCCTTTTCTTTTTCAGGATTGCCTAATGATATTGATATGCGACAGAACTGTACCTCGCCAGAGTCACTAGGGCCTATTCTGCTCAGATTCTAGGAGGTGCAATAATTTTCAGGAAATGCTGAAGGTCATCCCCATCATGGCAACAGAAATCTCAACCAGTAATTCACAGAGTTTAAATAACCCCTCAAAGAAAAAAAGGCTACAGGTATAATTTTGGATTTTATCTAATTAGAGCCAGGGTGAACATATCTGAAAAGGTTAGGAGACTTTCATGGTAGCATTTCATAATTATAGAATATCCCTGCCCCTAGGCAGTCATGCATTCTATTGTGGTTTGCATTTTGCAGGGTCTCCTGTCACCCACTTACTTGTATAATTTCAGAAAAGTTTCTTTTATCCCTCAGCATCTTGTGGAACAGCCTCTTGAGGACAGTTCTGAATGAGGTGCCTATTTCAGAATCAGTGGTGTTCCTGAAGGTGTTGTCCATTCTAGATATCCTTATTACTTGTTTTAGCTTAAGCAGCGACCACAGCCATATACTACCATTGGGTTTAAAATCAAGAGTCATGACAGAGAATTAAAGAAGCTCATGTAATAAAATATGAGGGTTTTTTTTTTTTTTTGGTACATCCATCTATCCATTTGCTCACTCATTTATTGAAAAAATATTTATTAAACTTCAAATATGTATTATCAGGCAAATAATAGTACTTACCCTCACAGGGTAAGATTTAAAGAGACTATTTGCCAAGCCCTCAGAGTGATGCCTGCCTCATGACAAATAAGTAAATGCTGAATATTAGTTTGATCATAGTTTGTGTCCTATACATTTTTTATGAAATGAATAAATGATCAAATAGCTAAGTGTTGACATCAATCAAGAAGGGACTAGAATGGTGGAATAATTTGGATAATTGAATAGAAGGAAAACACATTTTGCACAGGTTCTCATGAGCAGGGCTGATGAGATGCATTCTGTTGGAAATACGAGCTGGAAAAAGAACAGTGTGAGAAGGTGCTTTCTGACACTCTGGACTGTGAGGCATTTGAAATAGGTTCCCTGGCGGGGTGATAAATATCATGTCCAGGGTAGGTGGGGGCTCATGTCTACACTGGATTACTCACTGTGAAGGTGTGGAGCAGGGTGAGGAAGGGGTCCCTTTGAGGTCCTTTCCAAACTGAGATTTTAAAATTCTAAGGAATCCCTGAGGATCTCAAGGATATTCGATTTATCTCAATTAGTGGACAGATTAAGCTTAAACTTGTTAAGTAAAATGGCACAAAGTAGCTCTAAAGTGGGGCTAAATATGGTTGAATTCCACTGAAAACAATCAGAACCATAGAATATTTTCTCTTCATTTTTCCTTATGCCACAGAATTAGCTAAGGAGCAGTCCCGGGGGACATTTTTTCTAACCTGAGTTCTTGAGGTCATTATTTCATGAGTCCAAGTGGGGCTTCTGTAGATCATACTTAGGAACACATGCCTTCTGGTCAGAAAGTCCTGGCTCCTAGTTCTACCTGTATTGTTGCTCAGGAAACTTGAGCAAGTTACTTGTGCTTTTTGTGCCCCAGTTCCTTCCTCTTTGAGGTGAAGATATTATTTTGATTACTACATTATTCAAAGAGAATTCAGAGAACGAGGAGATGAGGATTGAAGCTCAGCTTGGCCACTAACTGGCTGAGTGATCTTCGATGAGCCACGTTGCCTTTGGGGGAACCATCTGGAATGGCTAGACAATAGACTTACTAACATAGGAACTGCTTGCTTTGCAAATGACAAGAATCAGAAATAAGTGATATTTTTAAAACTATAAATACAGTTAACAAGGAGTGTTTGTTTTAAATACATACATATACCTACACAGTTGTATTTTATGTATTTATGTATCTGTAAATAGATAATATAAAATCTTTGCCAGTTTTATTGTCAGTTGAAGTGGGATCAAAGGCTCCTGCAGTCTTCCTTTTCTCCCACCCTCTTCAACAGTATCTTTCCCATTCTTGTTTGTGTCTCCGGCTGCTGTAACAGATTACTACAAATGCAGTGCCTTGAAACAACAGACATTTATTCTCTCTCAGCTTTTTGTCTACAAAAGAAAAACCAAGGTGTCAAGAGGATTGGTTGCTTCTCAGAAGTGGAATCTGCTCTGGGCCTCTCTCCTGGCTTTGGTTCAGAGCTGTCAGTCCTGGAGTTCCTTGGTCTGTGACGGTGTCACACCAGTCTCTGCCCCCATCACCATTGGTGGTTTTCTCTGTGTGTCTGTGTGTCTCTCTTTTCCCCTCTTATAAGGACAGGAAGCATTGGATGAAGCCCCACTTGAATCCAGTATGACCTCCTCTCAGTGAAGACCGTATTTATGCAAAGACCCTATTTCCAAAGAAGGTCACATTCTAAGATCCCAAGTGGACATGAATTTGGAGGGAACCCTCTTCAACCCAGTATACCATCCATAGTCCCCAAATTCTGTCGCACAGAGAATAACAAGGAAAGAGACTCCTAATCTTAGGTTGTCTTATAAAATATATGATGCATTACGATGATTTTTGTTTTGCGCTCTATATTCTACAGCTTATTACTCTGGTGACGCTTTGCCTTCAGTGAAGCAGATGCACTGAGGATTCAGCAACGAGAAGTGCATCCTAAAAGGAAAATACATCTCTGACAATGTACATGAGGCAGGTGGGAGGAGAAGCTCAGGTGTTTGCCTGCATCTGGACCTGTCTCCCACCCTGCCTATATTACACTGGTCTGTGCCAGTCTGCCACTGGGCAGAACGTGGGCCCCAAATGATGAGGAGGAGGAGGTTTATAAGTTAAATTGTCAGGTTTCACCAAATTCGGTGTGATTAGGTTGGGTATGTTGTTCTTATCTTAGCCATGCTGTAGAGAATTTAGATTGCTGATGTGTTCACCCGTCAGCCAGGGCAGAGCTGAGGCCAGATCAGCTGCAGCCATGGTAATTACCAATAATTCCCAGGGCAAAGGGGAATGTTCTGAGGAAGAGCTGTAGTCCGAAGGTCTAGCTACTTCTGCTTCTAAACAACTTTTCCTCCACTAAAAACCTTGAAATCCATGAATGTGACTTATTAATGAAGGCTATAATTTTCACATAAATCACACACTCTGTAAGTTAATGTTTGCTTAATTTAATTGGAATAAAATTGGTCCTATGAGCAATGTTATGTCATTGACAAAGTCACTCACACTCTCTATATTTCAGCTGCCCAAAATACAAAACAAAAACTATTATCTGCTCTTTCCCAGCAGGAATGAACTCAACAAAGGCTTTAAAATCAACTCTGGATTTTTCAAAGGGAGGGTAAGTGCTTCTTCGTTACTTGATTAGGCATCATGTTTGAAAATCATGCAAACCGACAGTAGATATCCCTTGCTTTCTCATCTACAAAACGAAGTGCAGATGATACTCAGTCTATCACAGGGGTTCTCTGGAGGTCTGGATAATAATTTCTAGTAAAAATTAATGAGAAGTTTTGAAATGAGAACCATTGATATTCAGATTTGCAAATGTTGAAGTAAGCCTTTCCCTTTACTTTCTGCTAAAGCAATTGACATTTTTCCCTGAGTGGCCAGTCTAGCAGAAATCACAATCATCTGAGGACCTCTATACAAGGTCATTCTTGGTTAAAACTCAGTAAAAAGGTGACTCCAAAAGCACCTTTAGAGGCTTCTTATGGTAGAAAATATGACTTTCCTTTAATGTATATTTAAGTTAAAATAGAAGAAAAAAGTAAGGTCTATTACATTTAGAGATTTTTATTTAAAGTATCTTCATCAAAGAATTGAAGGTGGGGAAATGTATTGAGACCACATACTTTAGCATTATTCAGGAAAAATAACGCAGTGTGTACAAAAGTCGTTGTACCCTATGGGGTAACGATACTAAACTTAGTTGCATAGTATAATATAAAGAATAAATACTACAGATAAAGGGCTGGTATCCAAGATCTATAAAGAACTTCTAAAACTCAACACCCAAAAAACAACTAATCAAGTCAAAAAATGGGCAGAAGACATGAAAAGACACTTCTCTGAAGAAGACATACAAATGGCTAACAGACACATGAAAAAATGTTCATCATCATTAGCCATCAGGGAAATTCAAATCAAAACCACATTGAGATACCACCTTACCAGTTAGAATGGCAAAAATGGACAGGGAAAGAAACAACAAATGTTGGAGAGGTTGTGGAGAAAGGGGAATCCTCTTACACTGTTGGTGGGAATGCAAGTTGATACAGCCACTTTGGAAAACAGTGTGGAGGTTCCTCAAAAAATTAAAAATAGAGCTACCCTATGACCCAGCAATTGCACTCCTGGGTATGTACCCCAAAGACACAGATGTTTTGAAAAGAAGGGCCATATGCACCCCAAAGTTCATAGCAGCAATGTCTGCAATAGCCAAACTGTGGAAAGAGCCGAGATGCCCTTCAACAGATGAATGGATAAAGAAGATGTGGTCCATATATACAATGGAATATTACTCAGCCATCAGAAAGGATGAATACCCAACTTTTGCATCAACATGGATGGGACTGGAGGAGATTATGCTAAGTGAAATAAGTCAGCAGAGAAAGTCAATTATCATATGGTTTCACTTATTTGTGGAACATAAGGAATAACATGGAGGACATTAGGAGAAGGAAAGGAAAAATGAAGGGAGGGAAATCAGAGGGAGAGACGAACCATGGAGAGACTATGGACTCTGAGAAGCAAACAGGGTTTTAGAGGGGAGGGGGTTGGGGGGATGGGTTAGCCCGGTGATGGGTATTAAAGAGGGCACATTCTGCATGGAGCACTGGGTGTTATATGCAAACAATGAATCATGGAACACTACATGAAAAACTAATGATGTATTGTATGGTGACTAACATAACATAATAAAATTTTTTAAAAAAGAATAAATAATAAATAAATAAAAGTAATAAATAATCTTTAAAAAAGACTTCTATTAAAAAACATGGTGAACTAAAGGCTTATTTCAAATCTAAAATCGTATTATAGGAGGAACCTGGCTGGCTCAGTCAGTAGAGCAGGAGACTCTTGATCTCAAGGTTGTAAGCCCCGTGTTGGATGTAGAGATTACTTAAACTATGGACTTTGGGAAATAAACTGAGGGTTTCGAGGGGTGGGGGTTGAGGGGATGGGTTAGCCCAGTGATGGGTATTAAGGAGGGCATGTATTGCAAGGAGCACTGGGTGTTATACACAAACAATGAATCATGGAACACTACATTAAAAACTAAGTGAAGTACTGTATGGTGACTTACATAACATAATAAAAAAAATGAAATCTGATTCAAAGGGATACATGCACCCCGATGTTTATAGCAGCATTATCTACAATAGCCAAATTATGGAAATAGCCCAAGTGTCCATCAATTAATGAATGGATAAAGAAGATGTGATATATATATATATATATATATATATACACAATGGAATATTATTCAGCCATAAAGAATGAAATCTTGCCATTTGCAATGACATGGATAGAGCTGGAGTGTATTATGCTAAGCAAAATGAGTCAACCAGAGAAAGACAAATACCATACGATTTCAGTCACATGTGGAATTTAAGAAACGAAACAGAAGAACGTGGGGAGGGGAGAAAAGAGAGAGGCAAACCATAAAACAGACTCTTAACTATAGAGAACAAAGTGAGGGAGGGGAAGTGGGAGGGGGGATGGGCTAAATGGGTGATGCGTATTAAGGAGGGCACCCATGATGAGCACCAGGTGATGTATGTAAGTGTTGAATCACTAAAATCTACACCTGAAACTAAGATTACATGGTATATTAACTAATTGGAATTTAAATAAAAACTTGAAACTAAAAAAAAAAAATAGAAATAAATAAATAAATAAATAAATAAAATCACATTGTATAGTACATTTTTTGGTTTAGTCCTTACGCCATGAATTATAATACACATACTTAATTTTTCACTTTCTCATTAGAATTGCTATTTTATCACTTTAAATATAAGATAGCATCCTTTCCATGATACACAAGTCTGGATTTGCCTGGGAGCAGGACCAAGAGAGGAAAAATAAAACAGGATTTCTCCTACTCTCTCTTTCAGTTATAGGTTCCCTTCCCAATTCTTAAGCCAGAAAGAGGAGGATTTTTTCTTTTTTCTTTAAATATTTATTTATTTTGGGGTGCCTGGGTGACTCAGTTGTTAAACGTCTGCCTTCGGCTCAGGTCATGATCCCAGGGTCCTGAGATCGAGCCCCGCATCGGGCTCTCTGCCCCGCAGGAAGCCTGCTTCTCCCTCTCCCACTCCCCCTGCTTGTGTTCCCTCTCTCGCTGTGTCTCTCTCTGTCAAATAAATAAATAAAATCTTTTAAAAAAAAGATTTATTTATTTTAAAGGGGGTGAGGGGCAGTGGGGGAGGTAGAGAGATAAGCTCCACTCACTGCGGAGCCTGAGTTGGGGCTCCATCTCAGGACCCTGAGATCACAACCTGAGCCGCGACCAATAGTTGGACACTTAACCAACTGAACCACACAAGTGCCTGGGGGAAGATTTTCCTAGACCAGTTTCTCTCTGTGCTAATACACAGGGAAGATTTGGGCTGCTTTTGATCTAAACTGGGAGTGTACTCTCTCTACCTCAATGAGAACTGGAACCCTTGACCAAGGATTACTACTCATTCATTACTCATTACTTCTTTTTAAAAACAGTCACTTCCAAATAACTTGACTGAGCTTCTCCCCAATCCTTCTGTTAAGAGTTCTTAAATGGGGGGGCGCCTGGGTGGCTCAGTCATTGGGCGTCTGCCTTCGGCTAGGGTCATGATCCCAGGGTCCTGGGATCGAGTCCCACATCGGTCTCCCTGCTCAGCGGGAAGCCTGCTTCTCCCTCTCCCACTCCCCCTGCTTGTGTTCCCTCTCTTGCTGTCTCTCTCTCTCTCTCAAAAAATAAAAAAAAATTAAAAAAAAAAAAGAGTTCTTAAATGGAATGCATGCAGTATAGACAAGATAATGTGTAGCCACGTTCAGAGATTGCTTTCTGTCTTTTACCTCTCTCACTTGCCAAGACCCCACTAGATCACAAACAGGTAAAAGGGAGCCCCAGGGCGCCAACCTAGCTAATGACAAGATGTCACAATCCTTTTAGCTTGTTTTCAACTTGCTCCTTACCTTCTTTTCTTTTCCAGTAAGCCCTGATGAACTCTGTATTTGGCAACATCCAACCATATTTTATACATGACTAATTAATACCAAAAACCATGCCACTTCCCCTCTTTTAAAAGTTCCTTACACGGAGATCAATTATAAGATACTGGATTTAGTAGTGGCATATGCCAAGTTTACTGAAATATAGTAAGGGGCACTTCTTTCTTCCTAAGAGGATGAGTAATGGAGGGCGGGAGAGATGGATGCTGAAGGATAAGTAGGATTTCAGACAGATAGAGCTCCTCTGTAAAATAAAATGATTTTTATAACCTGAAATGGAAATAAATTAGTAAGATCTAAGTGGAGCAGGGTGAGAAAATGCAACTGTTTCTACTGTACTCTAGGAAATAATTCTAAATTTAAAAAACATTGCCTTTGCTATGTATTGTATTGCTCTAAAATTCATGCCCATAGAAATTAAAGCACATTAAGTTCAATTTTTAAAAAAGCATTTGTCTATTGATCAGATAATTACCTTATATGCTTGAGGTACCAAACATGTGTAAGTAAGCAGGAAGGATCTGATATGTTATTCATCACCAAGTCTAGAGGACTTTATTTTTAATATTTTAATATTAAAATATTTAATATTAAAATATTAATATTTAAATATTTTAATATTTACAAGGAGATTTACACATATCAATATCTACATGTTAGGCTTCTTCCTTTTCCCTGAGAAGTCTTCAGTTGGCAATAAAGCACAGAATCACAGGGCATATAAAGCATGAGGATAAGCTCAAGACTATCACTAGATACCACAGTAGACCCAAATCTCAGCACGATCATTGACTAGCTGCATGACCATGAGTAAAATACTAAATCTATCCATGTTTCCTTTTCTCTCATTTGTAAAATGTGGTTCATAATAGTACCTCTTTCCCAAGATTATTGTGAGGATGAAGTATATAAATATGTAAAAAGTGCTTGCTGCCTGACACATGAAAAGTGCTATACACGCTAGTTACTAGTATTTACACACACCAATCATATAGAAAGTTATTTTTTAAGTTATCATTGGTTCTGCATGTAAGGAGGTTGGAAGCCATCCCTCCATCCTAACAACAGCAAAAAGCTGAACAGATCAAAAAGCAACTCTCCTTGGATCCATGAAAGAGGGGAAGACAAATGGCAAACCATTGCCCCCAAGATTGGAGAGACAGACAAGTGAATATAGGGCATCATGTTTTCCCGGAACAGAGACTCCCAAGTGGAAACCACCAGAGGAACCAGTTCCAGGGTAGGAAACCTGAACTGTAACTGACAAATGCTGGAAGACAAGTCTGAGAGTTAAAAACTCCAAGAGGACCCAGTCATCGGAGGACCTTCAAAATATTGTGAGATTTATCTCCAGGTAGTTGACCAGGTTCCCACCTGGTATAGTATTACAATAGTGGTATAATGATATAGAATTATTACTGTAACTATTAGAAAAAAATCCCCTGGTGTTTCTGGCAGGGAGAGGGAGAAAGGAAGCATTTTGAAATACACCATTGTGCTGTGTTCTTAACAAGGCCTGCCCTTAAGGAAAAGGTTGACTAATGCCTAACTTGCTGGGGCATTATCAGAGACTAAATGACCTGAGGGAAAAGGAAATACCCAGCTACAGCTCACTCTAGCCATCTTATCCCACCTAAAGAGAGAAAACCTGAGAAACTCTTGAGAAGGTCACATTGCAGAGGCACAGCCTCACTGAAAGTTTGAGACATAACTGTAGGATTCTAGAATGGTCCCTCTCCCCACACACCTCACCACAACATTTCTAATGGCCTATTTATAGCAATACCCTTTACTCAGTACATTTTGTCCAGCTATCAAGGAAAGAATTACAAGGTTTATCAAAAGGCAAAAACAAAAACAAAAAATATCTCCACAATTTGAAGAGACAGAACAAGTATCAGAACTAGACATGGAAAGGATGTTGGAATTATCAGATTGGAAATTAAAAAAAAAAAAAAAACTATGATTAACATGCTAAGCAGTCCAATGATAAAGTAGGCAGCATGCAAGAACAGATGGGCAATGTAAGTGGAGAGATGGAAATCCTAAGAAAGAGCCAAAAAGAAATGCTAGAAATAATAATTAAAAAAAAAAAAACACTGTAACAGAAGTGAAGAATGCCTTTGATGGCTTGTTAGTAGACTGGACATGGCTGAAGTAAGAATCTCTGAGCTAGAGGATATACAAATAGAATCCTTGAAAACCAAAAGCCAAAGAGAACAAAGCCCGAAAACAAATAGAACAAGATATCCAGGAAATGTGGGATAACTATGAAAGGTATAACATATGCACAGTGGGAATGCCAGAAGGAGAAGAAAGTTACAGAGGAAATATTTGAGGGGTACCTGGGTGGCTCAGTTGGTTAAGTGTCTGACTCTTGATTTTGGATCAGGTCATGATCTAAGGGTCATGAGATCAAACCCCATGTCCGGCTCTGCACTCAGCACAGCCTCTGCATGAGATTCTCTCCTTCTCCCTCTTCCTCTGCCTCTCCCCCTGCTTGTGCATGCATGTGCACGCACATGCTCTTTCTCTCTCTAAAATAAATAAATAAAATATTTTTTTAAAAAAAGAAATATTCAGGGCACCTGGGTGGCTCGGTCGGTTAAGCGTCTGCCTTTGGCTCAGGTCATGATCCCAGGGTCTTGGGATCAGGCCCCGTGTCAGGCTCTCTGTTCAGCAGAAAAGTCTGCTTCTCCCTCTTCCTCTCCCTCTGCTCATGTGCTCTCTCTCTTGCTTGCTCTCTCTCAAATAAATAAATAAAATCTTAAAAAAAGAAATATTTTGCAATTTTTCAATGGAGAGAATTAATGAAAATATGTGGATTATTTGAGATGGTTAATAAAATTGATTACCTTCCACGCAGACTAGATGAGGATAAAAAGAGAGAAGACACAAATGACCAATATCAGAAATGAGAAAGGTACCATTACTACAGAGTCTTCATCTATTAAAAGGATAAAAGAAAATACCATGAATAAGTTTATGCTAATAAATTTGACATACATATTAATTGGGTTAACTATGCATATATATTAGTTGGGTCAATATATGTGTATATATGAAATATAAATTTTAATAAATATTTCATAACATAAATTTTACATAAATATATATAAATGATTTATTAATTTAAAAATTAAAATAGAGAATAAGCATTCTTTCTTAGTCCTCTTGGAATTTTTTTTTTTAAAGATTTTATTTATTTATTTGAGAGAGAGAGAATGAGAGACAGCATGAGAGGGAGGAGGGTCAGAGGGAGAAGCAGACGCCCTGCCGAGCAGGGAGCCCGATGCGGGACTCGATCCTGGGACTCTAGGATCATGACCTGAGCCGAAGGCAGTTGCTTAACCAACTGAGCCACCCAGGCGCCCGGAATTTTTTTTTTAAGTAAGCTCTACACCTAGTATGGGCCTCAAACTCATGACACCAAGATCAGGAGTCGAATGCTGTACTGACTGAGCCAGTCAGGTGTCCCATTTTTAAAAACTGACCATAAGCTGGCCTATAAAAGCAAATCTTGACAAATGAGAAAGACCAAAAAGGATTCAATGAATGCTCTTTGGCCAGAGCACAGGTAAGGTAACCATGACGAGGAGATAATCGAAAATTCACTTATGTTAAGAAATTAGGAAGTATGCTGTGAGAGCCCATAGGGCAAAGAAGAAACTGTAATGTACATTAAAAAGTTTTGAATAAAATGATAATAAAAAATGGCATAGTGTGGGGCCCCTGGCTGGCTCCATAGGTTGAGCGTCCAACTCTTGGTTTTGGCTCAGGTCATGATCTGAAGGTGGTGAGATGGAGCCTCACCTCACGTCAGGCTCCATGCTCAGCGGGAAGTCTTCTCCAGATTCTTTCTCCCTCTCCTTCTGCCCCTCCCCACCCTGTGCTCTCTCTCTAAAATAAATATATAAATCTTTAAAACAAAAATGACATAGTGAACTAGTGAGATGTAGCTAAAGCTGTGCTTAGGAATTTATCATTAAATAAATACTTTGGACAAAAACAAAGACTGGAAAATAAGTATTTTCTAAATATCTGTCTCATGACATAGGCAAAACCAACCAACCAAACAAACAAACAAACAAACAAAAAGCTCAGCAAATTAAGCCCAAAGAAAATAGAAGAAAGGGAACAATAAAGAGATGAGCAGGTTAATGATAAATAAAACAAATATACAATAGAGAGATAAATAAAGCCAAGAGTTTGTTCTTTAAAAGCACTAATAAATGGAGAAACTCCCAGAAAAACTGACCAAGAAAAGAGAAGCAAATTTCAGTATCAGGAAGAAAGAGGGGGCTGTGTAACAGATGCTACAGAATTTGAAAAAGCATATCTAGAGGTAGTTTGAAAACCTTGACAATTGAGAAAAAAATGAACCAACACCTAAACAAATTGCTAACTCTGACATTAGGAAGAAAACATAAATCTGACAGCCCACAACTTTTAAAGAGACTAAATATATAGTTAAAAACCTCGCAAAGAAAACTCCAAATCCCGATGACTCATTGGTAAATTTAAAGTTACCTTTGAAAAAGAAAGAACACCCATTTTAAGCAATTGCTTCTACAAAATAGAAAACAGGAAAACTCCTCAGTGGTTCCTACTATCCAATAGCATTAGACCCAAGACAGCATTCAAAAATTAATCAGCGTAAGACTGTTGAATCACAGACCTGTACCTCTGAAACAAATAATACATTATATGTTAAAAAAAAGAAGATAGTAGGAAGGGAAAAATGAAGGGGGGGAATCGGAGGGGAAGATGAACCATGAGAGACTATGGACTCTGAGAAACAAACTGAGGGTTCTAGAGGGGAGGGGGTGGGGGGATGGGTTAGCCTGGTGATGGGTATTAAAGAGGGCACGTTCTGCATGGAGCACTGGGTGTTATACGGAAACAATGAATCACGGAACACTACATCAAAAACTAATGATGTAATGTATGGTGATTAACATAACATAATAAAATAGAAAAAAATTAATCAGTGTAATTTCTTATATTAACAACAACAACAAATTAATATGACCATTTTAACATATAGAAAATACCCTATTAAAATTTGAAGTCCATTTCTGAATATCCAAATATATATTTTGTTAGAAAGAAATTTTCTTAATCTGAGACAATGAAGACAAAAATTTACAAATTGAAAAAAATCACACTGGAAAATGTAAAATGTTCCTTCTGTAGTCAGGAATGAGACAAGACTTCCCCATCACCCATTATCATAAGTCATGTCCAGTATTATAATAGAGGTCCTGAACTTTACAAGACCAAGAAGAGGAAAAGTGTCGGGGTAGGGGGCCAGGGGATAAAACTCTCATCATTTACATGCATGGCACACATGTAGAAAATCTTTAAGAATGTACAGAAAAATTATTATAAGTAATGAACAAATTTAGTATAGTTGAGTTCAAGGGGGAAGTTTCCCCATTATATCCATTTTATAGTTCCATTTTTTGCTTAATAGTGATTCTATGTATTTTGCATTCACTTGCACAATGCATATGCTCTGGACTATAGGTTTTTGTCTCCCAGAAGTCATATGCTAGAGCTCTAATTTCCCATGTGATAGTATTTGGAGGTGGAAGCTTCGGGAGGTAATTTGGGTTAGATGAGGCCTTGAGGGTGGGGTCCCCATGGTGGGCTTAGTGTCATAAGAACAGGGAAAGATGAGAGCTCTCGGTCTTTCTCTCCACCACTCAAAGGCACAGCTGGAAGGCAGCAACTCAGGAAGCCGACTCTCACTAGGAACTGAGTCTGGGACACCTTGATCTCTGACTTCTCCTGTTCCAGAACTGTGAGAAAAATGTCTGGTGTGGCATTTTGTTACAGCAGCCTGAGCTGACTCATACAGTGTACAGTTATAATTCCCGAGGCCTTTTTTGCAGAGAAGCAACATGGGGCCTACTTCTCATTCAGTAGCCACTGGTTACATCACCTCCTCATGGGTACACATCAGTTTTTGGCCCAATATTATGTGTTTGGTCCATTTTGTTCTATATACTTTGGTTCTAATATTTTCAATCGGTCCGTCCATGAGGAAAAAAAAAAAAAAAAGACCTTTATTACAATAGACTGCAAAGCCACAATTCCTAGAGTAATAAGCATGTCCTTTCTAAAGGTTGAAATAAGCACGTCCTTGGCCTCCTTGTTTTGTTCTACGACCGTGACTCCAGTTGGTGCAGGAAGAGTCTCTCCAGCTAAGGCACAGGTCACGTGGCAGAAGAGAAAGGACAGGGACACAGCCAACCTAAGTGGCTCCATTTCCAGTTCAACCACCTGCCAGCCAGGAAAACTTGGGCTCCTTGCTCAGTTTACTGACAGTTACCTACAAATTGGGATTTAAAATAAATACATCTCAGTGTTATCCTAAAAATAAAATATCATGTGTCAGGTACCTAGCATAGTTCTTGACATGTTTCTTCTCACTAAATATTAAAAATAAAGCAATTAAAGAAAACAGAATACAAAACCCTCCAGGGCATTAAGACTGAAGACCTCTGACAGCAGAGCCTCCAACTCCGAAGTTGACTATCTATATTTTCCCCAGAACATTCCCACTTAGTTTTCTGTGACCCACATCTTTATCTTCTTAAATTTTAAAGCACCTAGTGTTTCTTTTGAGAAGATAAGCTCCTTTCCATCCACGATCAATTAGCCATGACTTATCAGGCACCTACTGTATACCAGGCCCATGGAGGACCTCATGGTAAGAGATAATAGTCGTCTGAATAACACCCACCTTCCAAATAGCACCTTGGGTTTCAGGAGCTTTCATTAACATTATATAATTTGACCTTTACATTATTCCTAGGACATAGGTAGAGCAACAGTTTACCTTTGTCCCCCATTTTACAGACCAGCAAGCTGAGGACCACTGAAGATAACACGTCTGTTAGTTAGTAACAAACCATAATACATGCACCGTACTCTTGGAGATCCCTGGGAAGGTTTTTAGAAAGTGATATGGTCCCTGCATCTGGTGCAATTGTGAAGCTGTGGGGTGTGCTGGGAAATGTACTGACTTCAAAATCAGGAAAGATTAGGTTTGAGCCACCTGCCTTGCTATTTACTGCCTTGGAAAGTGGCCCCACCTTTCTGAGTCTCCGATTTCCTCATCTATACTATAAAAACAATGTCTGTTCCCTAGGATTGTCCAAGGACTCATTGAAAAGTAGCTAAAGCTTTTAGCACAAGTGACTGGCAAATAATAAATGTTGAATAAATCTTATTTTGCCTCCTCCACTCTCTATACAATCAGTGCTTTCAAGAGGGCATTAAGATCATTTAAACTTTACTCTAAAATCCTCCATTTGTTCATATGTGACCTTGGGGAACACTTTTGTCTAAAACTTGGAAAGAAGAGTGTTCTGAGGAATAAGATCTTCTCCTAAGTCATTCAGCATGGCTCTGGCAAATTTTGAAGAGGTTTCTAAATTTTCACAGATGTCCATTGTGGTGAGATATACTAACACTCATGCTTTATTTACAGCCATCAAGTCAGATGACTCAGAAAGAACGTGAGAGCCTCACTGGGCTGGGGATCTGGAATGAACACATGCTAATTATCTCGGACTGGTGGTGGAGCTCTCGTCAGGGAGCATTTGTATGATGGGGACCAGAATAAGTCAGGGTTAACATTACATGTTGCAAAATCTAGGTGGTCACAGAGCAGAAGGGGCATTAGAGATTGTAGTCTACACCCCTCAAGTTATGAATAAGGAAAATGATGTCCAAGCAATAGAAGAGACTTACTTAGATTAGGTCTTCAGACCATGTATTCAAGAATGCAGAAATGATACCGTTCCCATGAGCTCTTCATCAATCTGCCACCCCTTTTGCATCTCCTCTGAAATACTCTCTCTCTCTCTCAGCTCTCACTTTCTACTGAGCCCCCTGGCAGCCGCTGGCCAGCCTAGCCTCCATGGTCCAAGTGGATCAGACTGGGGGCTTGAGTTGTGGCAACTCCCATCTCGTAAGCTCAATGGCTCTTTCCCCCGGGAGGCTGAGATGCTCAGTTTTGTTACACAATGAAGAGTAGGTAGCAGATGGACTTTAAAACCACAGGAGATAACCCAAGGGCTGATGTATCCACAGAAAGGTGTGCAGTCAAGAACCAGGGGTGGTAGCAAGCTTGAGTGGAGATGGGTGGGCACATAAGCTGCGTCTGGTAACCCCTATGACATTCCCTTTTGCTTATAGAATATAATCAGGCAGAGCGCTGAGTTTTGCCTCACAGCTAGGACTTTAGAAACAGACATTCTTCAATTTACATCCCAGCTCTGATTCTTATTACCTGTGTGCCCTCAGGCAAGAAACGGATATCTCAATTTCCTCATCTGATCAAGGACAGAGTTCTTTTGGAAATCAAATGAAAGTGTGTCTGCAAAGCACTTAGCACAGTTCCTAGCACACAGGCAAGATTTTATAAAGAACAACTGTCGTTGCTGTTGTTTTCCATCCAAATGTTCTCAGTCTCTGCCCGGTTCTCTGTTTATGCCACCATCAACTCTGACCTGAATTTGTGTAGCCACCTTTTATTGGGCTTTCCTTCTGGTAGGTTTTTCTCCTCTGTGCATCCTTCCCAGTGCATCCATATCTATACATTGTTGGACATCACTTGGATGTACTACAAGAATGTGCAGACAAGGAAAATAAAGATATAATCTGTACACTCAGTTGAACTGCCCAAGAAACATGCAAGCTTTTAACCAAATATGTGGGTGTGATGAAATTAGAAAGAAAAAAAAAATCAATTCTTATGGCACCAGGCAGAGTCAATCAACCTCTGGCATGTTTTCAAGTATTTCTCTTATCACCTACCATAGGTCAGAGAAGAAGCTATTTAGCATCAGACTCATCCTTACCACTCCTGGATGTAGATACTATTACCCCATTTTACAGAAGAGAAACTTAAGTTTTATGGAATTTCAGAAATTTTCCCAAGGTCATGGCACTAGGTGACAAGATCAAGATTAAAATCTAGACCTGTCAACCCCAGATCTGTCTTTTCTCCCACTATCTCAGGTAGTCTCCATGTGCACTCAAATGTTGTATTGTGTAGACATCGGTCACCCACAAAATTCCTTCTGAGACCCCACCGTCATCCCCAACCCAAGAAATCTTATCCTGTAAAAGCAAACAGAACCATGACAGGTCTAAGTTCAAGGTTAAGTCCAAGCTAGGGAACCTCAGAGATTTCAAATGCATTCTAATTCTACCCAATGTCCCCTCTCATGAGAAAGCTGTGTTGAGGTTCTAAAAGTTCTGAATTTCCTACATTTTGAATAGTCCAGCTGCTCTCCTAATAACCATGTCTCAGGAGTACCCAACCATAATCTGGGAAAGTGGGACCAGATGCCCTGCCAAGTGCTTACAATTTAATAGTAAATAAATGAGTCCCTGGTACTTTTCCTATAGCGAGCCCATTCCCAGCTGCTGGGTCCACTAACAGCTGAGTAAATACACTGCTAGAAGCCACAACCCGAGAATTACCATTCAGTGCCTGCAGCCCTGGATATCCTAAGACTGCTGTTGTTTACCCATTAGCAGGTGGGAAATTACCAAAGCCTCCACTACTGAATCCCCAACTAAGTTGTCTATAAAAAGGATTACTCTAGTATTGAACTGGAGAATCAGACCTAGGACTGTTGATTTAAATGAAAGTAAAATTAAACCTTTAATATGCACCCAAGGCCTATATAAAGGCTGTAGTTTCATTACTAAGCCTGTGATCTTGGGTGACTTGTCAATTCCAGCACGCCTCATGTACCAGGCACCAGCAGGTGAGAGTTAAAGCCGCAAGCAATCAGTTCTGTTATGCATTTCCCTAATTAACACCCACTGACCAAATACATGCTAGGTCCTGGACTCTTATGCTCAGTGGAAGTATTTGGGTGGATGGCACTGACTCCATTCTCATGGTATACTAGGGAAAGCAGATATCTGAAGAAATAATTTTGAATCTGTATGACATATGGAACAGTAGATACATATTGAAGTCAAAGACGCAATACCTCTGGAAGGATTGAGCAGGGGACAGCCAAAAAGGAGGTGAGTGAGTACAATTTTTCTTAAAGATTTATTTATTTATTTGAGAGAGAGAAAGAGAGAGAGGAAGCGGGGAAGGGCAGAAGGAGAGTGAGAGAGAGAATCTTAATCAGACTTCCCGCTGAGCGCAGAGCCTGACGCTTGTCTGTTTTCCTTATTAAACAAATAAAAATTTAAAAAATGGTTCTTTATTTGCAAAGCACTTTCTAGTGCTTTTATATGCATTGACTCATCTATATAAGAGACCCATTTACAGTTGCAGGAACCGAGCTCTGGGGGTGAAGGGGCACAACTTGAACTGGAAGTTGGGATTTCCTTTTCATTTCAAGTCCTATGTCTTGTTTCCTTTTCTGTGCCTGACTTCTGAGCCCCCACATAGCTCTCAAACTCTGTGTTCTGTGACTTGGGATTTCTTACTCTCAGTGAAGTGTTAGAAACCCATCCTTATTATATATTGTTCATTCAAACCATGTCCAAAAGAATAATGGCCTTGACAGATGTCATTTTTGTTTCATTCTGAACAGAAATAATGATGGCTCTTCCTGCTGACAATGGCTCTTCTCCCTGATCTCAGAGCACACTTCCCTCCCCAGAAGGCAGAGGCCCTGAAGATGTCTCTTCCCAGCCAGGGGTTCATCTCCATTCACATCTCATGCATCTTCCATGGCTTTCGAAATGTTAATAGTATCCCATCATGTTTGGTGGTAACATCTGCTCTACAGCAAGACCCTTGCTTTATAGTTTTCTTAAAGGTTAAGATCATGCTCACTTTTTTTTTTTTTTAACAGCCACATGTCCCCTTTGGTTTGATGTGTGTGCTGTGGTATGTTACACACCAGCAGGGAGGGTGAACTTGGGATTTGAGGACATTGGGCTGGGTCCAGACCTGATGCCTTTTGACTTGGGACAATTGACTTTGCCTCCTTGAGTCTGGATCATCTAAGAAATAGGAATAATAAAACATTTGTTCACCTGCTACTTAGTGTTACTGTGATTATCAAATGCTATAAAAATGGTGCGTGCTGCCATTGTTACGATAGTTGTATTATTAGCGGAATTACTGAAGACTCGGACTAATATACCTAGAACAGAATTAGCTTGAAGTGCAGTTAATTCAAGTCTATTCTGTGATTCAGTACAGTCTTTCTGTAACATGAAGGTCTCAGCACTAGGTGACTCTGTGAAGAAAAATGCAGTCCCTCTTCTGCAGATTTCAGGAAGGAAGGAAAGAAATAAACATTTATGGATCTTGCTGTCTTCCAGATGTGTGCTAAGCATGTGACATTTAATTTATTCTGAGCAACAAAATGCTCCAAAGTTAGCATAATTATCCCTGTTTTGTAAGTGATGAAACTTCATGGCAGAGAGGTTAAGAATCATATCCAAGGGCAGCTTGCTAATATTTAATGTTCCATATATTTCCACATGCACGCACACATGTGTGTGTATGTGGGAGAGAGAGAATTGGCCTGTGGAAGTATCAATGGTGAAATCAAATCCAGGCTTGGGCCTCGGGACACAGTGAGGTGAGAGAGCCCAGAGGTTGCGGACACCAGTGATGGTTTGGGAAGCTGACATTTGTGTTTGGATTCCATCTGTCCCATTTGGTTGGTCTGAGATAATAAAGGGCAACTCAGACAAAATTTCTGGGTTTCAAATTCTGCATCTGAGAAATGGAAACAACCCACCTTATAGCTTTGCCAGAACACAGGGCATGATGTCAGGCATAGAGTCGTGCTCAAAAATTAGAATTTCCTGTCTTCCTTGAGTGTATTCATCCATTCTGGGTTTGCGCCCAAGCCTAGGTCTTCAGTTAAATGTTTGGCTTTTATCCCTGCGTCCTGCTGAACTGGAGAACGTGGACTGCCATTTAATCATTCCGCAAATCCATAAGAACCAATGAAGTGCTGGAGGCACAGTCCACAGCTGGAGTAACTTGGCCAGAACTTGGACTTGGAACCTGAAAACACATTGACATCTAGGTTCTACCTGAGCGACTTCAACCTAAACTTTTCTCGCTCCTGGGACTTGGTTTCTTCTTCTGTGTGAAGGCTCCTCTATCACAGGCAATATTTTGAAGATTAAGTGAGAGAAAGCCCATTGGCAAAGTACCTTGAAGAGGCTATGTTTGAGATAATATTGTGAATGATTGAGTGAAGTTTGTTGCCACGTGAATAAGGCAGCCAATTTAAATTTCATTTAACCCTATTTCTATTGTACCTTTCCTACCTATCTTCATTCTTTCTGTTTTTTAGTGACATGAGAGTAGCGAATTCTGGAAAATACTCAGGGCTATGTGAAACCAGTGACTAAAACAGTCAACTACATTAATTACAGTAAACGTTGTGAATTAGCGGGCCATGCTTTCTAGTTCTGATTATTTGCTGAGGGGGTTCCACTGCAGACTGCGTTGTGGTGTTATCACATATTTGCATTCAGGTCCTTGCTTTCTGACACCACTGTTTCTTACAGAGCCTACTTTCTTTGGTAATTTGGGAGGAAAGACCAGGTGATAAAGATAAATGTTGAAGGCATATTTGCATTTAATCGAAACAGACCAAATATAATCTAAAGAAGTAGAAAATTTGGAATTATCTTTGTCATTAAAGTGTTTAAAAGCAAATGTAATGGATCAGATGAATTCCAGCAGATCTTGAGAACCTATCTGCTTTTGGTAGAGAGATCATGGATATCTGCACTGAGTTCACCTACGGGCTCCCAGAATCTTAACAAAAGAGTCATCGCAACCAACATGTTCTATGAATTTGTATTCAGTGTCTGTCATTAATAAGTTTAGACTTGTCAATTATTGTAATCAACAGTTTTAACTGATTTACTGAAGAATGTAAACAGCAATGGTGATTGCTTTCCCTTACTAAGATCATCTAAGAATTGTCTCAGAGAGAGTACCGTCAGTACGATAATCAAAGTTTTACATAGCGGACAACACAATTTTAGCATTGAGTGTGGAAGAATGGATTAAAGTCAACTTTTTTTCCAAATTTATAAACACTTAAGAAATAGAAACACTACTTCAGAATAAAAAAAAATGTGTTTCCTGAAAAATACAAGGGATGTGACCACCTCTTCCAGAATCAGGCAGAATCACAGATGGCCTTTATTTCTCTTGACTGAAGATTGTTCCAGAACTGTGGTGGAAATTTCATAATTTAGACATTTGAGTGAACATAGCACTATTTTAGGTATTTTTGTGGTATTTGTAAATATAATACCTCATTTCTTCCTGAAAAAAAAAAAATTCCAATACCAACATTTGGCTACTTTTTACATTTGAAGGAAGTTTGGCCTGAAAGAGTACCTGTTTTCCTATGGCTCTATATAGTGTCGGTGCTAGAATTAGTACCTAGGTCTCCAACATCAGACCCATCATTCCCTCCTATATGGCATCATAATATTTGAACAACAACAAAAATGACATAAAGGAAAGATTTCCTTAAGAAAAGCATAAAACACACGTCTGTAAGACTATGAGTTCTTTCTATGTAGCAGACACAATATTTTCCTTTTTTTCCCCCTATAATGTTTGTAAATCAAGTAGTAGCTAAATCCAGCACATGCAATCACACATTTTCTCTGGTTCTACCAACGTCATGTGCATAATTATGCCTATTAATAATGCCATACACTCTGATTTTTAAATGCCTGTCCTATCATTTCATCTGGTATGTATATACAGGCTGCATGGGTTCATGAGGAATTTGAAATACACTTTTTCCTTTCCACACTTACTTCTCTGTGATAAACTCCTGCTTCAGAGTGCCGTGGCTCACCTGCTGCAGCTTGCACATGAGATAAATAAAGTCAGGATGGGATTTATGAATCATCTCTTCCACCACCTTTTACGGGAAAATTCAAGCTGAAAACCAACCCCATTTGGCATTGACTCAGAGTGGGACTTCCTGAAGCAATGAAAGGAAAAGGAAAACTATTTAAAGTCACATCTTCTAAAATAGAGTTTCACCCCAGTGACCCTACCTACATGATAAGCAGGAAACCTAGCGTCCAGGGCCACAGAACATTTTGCAGGAAACATCGAGATGCATCCCTGGTCTTGGAGCCCCAGGTCAGGCTCTGTGCTCAGCAGGGAGTCTGCTTGGGTTTCTCTTTCCCTCTACCCCCTCTGCCCCTCCTGCTCATTCTCTCTCTCTCAAGTAAATAAGTAAATTAAAAAAAAAAAAAAAAAAAAAGATGCATCCCTGACCTACCAGTTCTGTCACTGACTTTCATTTCTTTTCATCCACATTCACATGAGGTGGTCAAAGAAATCCCATGCACTGAAATAGATTGTGCCTCTTAAAAGCTTCACTTTGGAGAAGGAAGTTCAATCGTTCATTCAATTGATTCATCCGTCAGTCAACAGCTATGCTCTGGGAAGGTACCACCATTTGTTAAACACTTCTTTTATACTTTGTATTAACTAGGTGATTCTACATATTTCGTTTTAATTCATCTTCAAAATTAAAAAAAAAAAAAATGAAGCCATAAAAAATATATGAAAAAAGCTCTCGTAAAGGTAAACACGTGGATAAAAATAAAAAAGCAGTATTATTATAATTTAGATTCATCACTGCACTTGGTATGCTTTCTGAGGATTTAAAAGACAAAACCCTAAAAATAATTGTAGACCTATGTTCATGGCTACACAATATATAAAGATGCAATTTGTGACATAAACACCATAAAGGGGGTGGAGCTGTAAAAGAGTAGAGTTATTTTTGCAATTGAAATTAGGTTGTCATGAGTTTAGAATATACTGTTATAGCTTTAGGAGGTTACAGCAATCCCCATAGTAACCACATACAAAGTATAGAGCATACACAAAAGGGAATGACACAGGAATCAAAAGTGGTCTCTGTAAAACATCACTAAGGGAGGCAGTGAGGGACAAAAAGCTCTAAGACACAGAGAAAACCAGTAATGAAAAGGCAAGAGTAAGTCCTTCCTCCCAGGAATTACTTTAAATACAAATGGATACATCCAGTGGAATATTATTTGGCCTTAAAGAAAAGAAAATTCTGACAAAGGCTATGGCATGGATGGACTTTGAGGACATTACGTTAAGAGAAATAATTCAGTGTCAGAAACATACTTACGATTTCATTTATTGGAGGTGCCTGGAGTAGTGAAATTCACAGAGACAGAAAGTAGAAGGGTGGCTGCTAGGAGAAGGGGTGGGGGAAAGGAGACTAGGGAGCTGTTATTCAATGAGGACAGTGCTCTCATCTCCCACGATGAAGAGGGTTCTGAGAATGGATGGTGGAGAGGCTTTCCCAACAATGCGAATGCACTGAACGCCACTGAACTGTGCACTAGATGAGTGGACACCATGATAAGTTTTATGTTGTGTGTATTTTACCACAGTTAAAAATAATAATAACAAAAAAAAAAGGAGAAAAAAGTGAGGTAGGTAGTATTATGGTTCTCATTTTGTAGACATGGAAACTAAGTTCTAGAGCCATTAGGTGACATGTGGTGGTCCCATGACAAGTCAAGTCAGAGCATGGCCACATCACTGAGACCTAACAAAGAGCTACCTATACAAGCTCAGAAAGATGGGAAGGAAGGAAGGAAGGAAGGGAGGAAGGAAGGGGAGGGAGGAAGGGAGGCAAGGAAGGGAATGAAGCCATATAGGAATTCCATCTACATAAGAAAGAAAACATTTCTCTCTCACAAAATTTTGTAGATGAGAACTTTTCCAGAGAACTCTGAGTTTTAGAACTTGGGAAATTTATAAACATGTCATCAAATCAATTTGAGAAACAAAAGGAAAATTCTTGAGCTCTTTTATGGCTTTACACTAGTTTACTCTTGAGTGATGAATGATGGCTGAATGAATGGAGTGTGGAATTAATAAGCCCCATGCCTCTTATATCTTGTCAATGAAGTTTTGTTCGGAGGCATATTCATAAAGGAGATGGAATCTAAGTAAGGTACCTCTCTCTGGCAAGATAATAGCCCAGAATGCAGGTAAGAATGGAAGTGTGACACCATAGAGTCAAAGATCAGAATGACAGAAAGGGGTTCTGAATTTCCCAGAAGTCCGAGTTATGTGCCAAGGATTATGCTACATTCCGGGAATAAGCAGACTTTGTGGAAGCCCTGGTTTAGATTGTTTTATCTTAAATGGATTAATAAAGGAAACCAAGGCCTCTGTTCTCTAGTGGGAATATAAAATAAATATTGATTTCCTTTTGTAGAACACTAGATAATTAATCAAGTACCTGCACCAATATGACCCTAGTCCAGATGAGACAGACCCAAGAATATAAAAACATCTTAAGTTGCTCTTAAGTAGGATGGGGGAAATCAGCAACAAACAGCGGCACTGGATCTGACCTGATGTTGAAAAGGGAGTTATGAAATGCATGTTGCCCCTTGGAAGTAAGGGCCCAAAGAGGATGCATTAATCCCTGAGATAATTGTATCTCATATCAGGAGTTTACACTGGGTTCACTGATGGAAGCTCTTAGTAGCTCCAACAAGCCATGGCTCTGAATACGACAAAAAGGTTCTAAAGATTTTTGGTTCATGAAACAAAGCCAGGTCTGAAAACTCGTATGTAGTGGATATTTGTTTTTCTTGATTCCCAACGTCGATTGCACATTTTTGGTGCTGAAACCTGATTTTTACTGGGGAAATATTTCTTCACCACTGGATAAAATCAGAGACATAGAGATCTGGCCTAGCCAGGAGGTCAGCTCATGGCCTGACCTAGCTCCTGCTAGATCTCCCTTCCTAGAATTTGAAGAGAGAGCGACCAAAAGCCAGAAGAGATTTGTGGCTCGTGCATTCCAGCAGTGGCACACGGACAAGCCTGCCAAGCAGGTCCTCCTCTGAGGCCATCTGGAGTTGCCTGTCCCTTTGCCCAGCCTGGTTCTCAGTTCTCCTACCATTCTCTGAGCTTCCCCCTGCCTTCCAATAAACTTCTTTTTGCTTAAGTCAGCTGCAGTAGGTTTCTGACACTTATAACCAAAGGATTCTAAGTGAGTAGGGGGCTTGTTTGATTTCTCATTTGCTCATTCACTGTTTCATTGATTCATTCATGCATTTGCTCATTCAATAATCATTTATTTAGCAAATATTTTATGCAGACTTTAGCATTCAATCAGACATGCTAACTGCTCCCAGATTGCAGTCCACTGGGAGTTACTTCAATTACACCCTGTTGTTCCTCCATGCTTTGTTCATGTTCCCCATCTACCTGGAATGTCCAGCGTGGCTGCCCATTTCTTTCTACTTGTACCTGTCATCAAAGCTTCGGCATCCACCATGAGGTCTTAGCTGACCTCCAGGCTGGGTTGGGTGACCCTTCTCTGGACTAGACACCACCATGGTTAAAGATATGATAGGCTCCTTCACTGAAGAGTAACCTCCTTGAGGGCAGGTGCTCACCACCTCATCTCTGCCTCCCCAAGGCCCAGCACAATGTGAGGATTTCACTGGGCACTCAGTAATGGCCTTGTGAAGAAACAAAGTGTGATGAGTGTTGAACAGATTTATATGCAAAGTGTGAGTGGGAGAAAAGAGAAGGGATGTTCTAAATAGACTTCCAAACAGAATAAAACTTCAGAGAAGAGGTGCTACTTGAGTCAAATTTTAAAAGATGATTGGAAATTTTCAGGTAGTAAAGGACTGAAATTATTGAACAAGCAGAAGGGGACCACAAAGAGCATAAAATGATGAAAAACACATAGAAGAGAAGGGCCGAATACTCCTTATATCTGGAACATAACTTTTTCATGATGTGAGAGTGATGAATCAGGATAAGGCAGATCTGATGTCTTGGAGGCTTTGTCATGCTGCCGGAGTTTAGACTCTGTTCATATGCAGTGAGAGGCCATATGACCACATCAGTTTGCTAGGGCTACTGTAACAAAAGACCACACACTGAGTGGCTCAAACAACGGAACTTTATTTTCTCCAGTTCTGGAGGTTAGGGGTCCGAGATCAAGGTGTCGGCAAATTTGATTTCTACTGAACCTCTCTCCGTGGCTTGCTTTCTCCCTGTGTCCTCACGTGGTCTTTCCTCTGTGCACACACATTAGACCCACATTTCCTCCTCCTATGAGGACACCAGTAATATTAGATTAGGGCCCATCCAAATGGCCCCATTTTAGCTCAATGACCTCATATATCCAAATAGGGGATTAGGACTTCAACATATGAATGGGGGGTGCACAATTAGCCCATAATAATAACATAGTCGCCAAGAGCAGGATCTCTGGAAATTGACTTCGTAGGTTCAGATCCTTGCTTACTCATTTATTTGCTGTATGAGTTTGAACAAGTTACCTAAATTCTGTTTCTCAGCTTCCCAACCTGCAAATTAGCATTATAACTACCTCCTAGATTGTTATAAATGTGAACAGTGCTTGCATAACAATAAATAAAAGGGAAACTAGTCAGTGGGGAGGGACCTAATCAAGGGTCCCTCTGGCGGCAGTGTAAGGGGTGGATTGGAAGTAGAAAGACTAGAGTGGAGCAGACCAACAGAATAGAGAGAATTGTACGACTTAGTTCATTATTTCAGAGAAAGGAGGGGAGAGAGTTTAATATGGATAAAGACATTGGATAAGGAAATCATGTTTGGAGTGGAGGCAGCTCAGGACACTGTGACTTTGATGCTTGGGATTCACCCAAGAATAGTGTAGCAGATAGTGGTCATGCAGATCTGAAGCTTGGAACAAAATTTGGGTCTTGAAAGGACAGAGTTAAGAGTCGTAAGTGGAAAAGTGGTGCTGTGTTCATAAACTGTGGATGAAACTGTTCACAGAGAACCAACCTTCTACATGACTTGAGATTAGAACCATAATTCACCAACACAATCAGCACAGAATGTAAGACCCTCCCCGTCCTTGCAAAAGGCTATCCTACTAGTCAGGATCTTGAGTTCACAGTTGTTTCATTGTCCTGGGAGATAAAAGAGGCTAATCAAATGTAATCTCTTTCTTCAAAATCTCCACCACATATATGAATGTGACTTTGGGCAGGTAATTAGGTCATACTGATCCAGGGTTCTCTTCTGAAAAATTACAATAAAATCACACTAGCCTTACCCTTCCTCTGGTACCAGAGTGATGATATCTAATTTAAGAGTGGTTTATGGTGTCCCCTGCAGGGTACTTGTGTGGTATCATTTCTAGTATTAAGTGCTGATACAGCCATGGTCAGTGGTATTTCAGTATATAGGGATTCAACAGACCCTGCTTTTGTCTATGGAACAGTCTTTGAATAACACTACCACTGGGATTGTATATCACTTAACGCTCAAAGCAGCCATCCAGTGACCACAAAGTGTGCACAGAGAAAGCTCCTTCATCACGAACCACGTGGGTAGTCATTTGAGAGAGATATCCCCACACCCCAGGCATCCTGTGATGGAGGATAACGTTCATCTCAGTATTATCCAGTCATGGGACCCAGAAGCTGGGCAGGAAGTGGAGGCCGATCTTAGGGAGTGTTGATTCAGTCTTCAAACCATCTGCCCAGGAGCACAAAGGCCCTGCATCATTAGTCAAGCAGGAAACATCTAAGGCAGCTGGAGAGAGAAGCAGTGAGGCTTAGTGAGAAGACCACCAGTCTGGGGATCAGGACACCCAGACCCTCTCTCCTAACTCCACCACAAATGAATTGCTTGGCTGAATATGGACAAGTCATTCTTCTTCTCTGGGCTTCAGAGGGGGAATCCTCTGTAAAATGAGGGATTTAAGCCAGATTCTCTCAGGGTAAAAAAAAAAAAAAAGTCCCCTTTTCTGGCACCGGATACTCCCCAGTGGTCTGTGTATATTACCGGTGGTTAATGCACAATTGACAAAGTGAGTGTCACACCCTATTCCCTAGATAAAGATGCTAATACTCAGAAAAAGTCCTATCAGCTCTAACTTCTCTCTCTTTTCCATCTACATTTCTACTGCCCCATTCAGGGCCAGCTCCATGAGTGTCTGACGTTAGATGGGCTCTCTGTGCTTGGTTTAATGCCCTATTGTCTGGTTTTGAAATCCTCAATAATTTTTGAAGAAGGGCCTCACGTTTTCATTTTGCACTGGGCCCCACAAATTCCATAGCTAGTCCTGCCTTGATTCTACAATCCTGGCAATTGAGTCTCCTGGTGGTTGGAGCTCAAAAGAACAGACAGAAAAGCCTTCTCCTCTGTGCAGTTCTTGTTGCATGGAACCACAGTGAGGTGGGCAAGATGAGGGTGAGAGATGTGAGCTAATTAACATGAGGCAATACTTCCATGGCAAGATACAGGGTCAACGGTTATGGAAAAAGGAAAGAAAATTTCATTATCTACAGAAAACCAGGAACTGGCTCCTTGCCTTCATTCATTCTGACATCCTGGAAAAAGATCTCTTTGTTATTGATTCAAGAAGTCAGGAGCTGTGTAAGTATTCAGTGACAGGCTAACTTCCTTCAAACTTTCTACTTCTCTGACACCTCAAGCTGGTGATCATTTGAATAACATATGAGAATGAAGGCAAAGGCAGAACTCAAATGATCACAGTAAGACCTACGGTCTATGCAGTGTGAATGTGGGAGGTGGAGTCCAGAGTTTCCACATGGTACCCCGCAGCTCACAGGGCTCTCTGCCAGAACTTCTTGCCCCGTGCTTCCCTGCTAAGAGCATCAGACCCAGCTGTCCACAGCTATCTAGAGTCTCCAGTGGGCTTATGCCTTCCCGAGCTGAATGGGGAAGGTCTGAGCAGCTCAGGAAATGTACCAAAGAGAATATGTGAGTGTTCCAAGGGAGAAAGCAGTGGGCTCCAGAGCCTTGATTGAGAGATCTAGACTCTGCCATGCATCCCAGCAAATCACTTTCCATCTCTGGTCCTTGTGTCCCCATCTACAAGTGATGAGGTTAGCCAGCAGAGGCTGCAGTTTAATAGATGGAATGTGGGGTATAGACTTAAGTAGCTCTGGGTTCGAAGCCTGACTCCACCCCACCTATTGGTGGGTGATCCTGGGCATGTGACTTCATTTCTCAAAGTCTTAACTTTCTTAATTAACACTTGAAACTGGGGTTAATAATGTCTCTTTCACAGAGTTGCTGTGTGAAATTAGTAGAATAATGAGAGGATAATATGAATGTCCAGGTCTTACACATGTAGGCATTTAATCTTTGAGAATGGTTGCTATTTACAGAGGCTTTGAGGCTTTCCCAGGGATCTGTGCCCACGTGATCAAATGGTATTTGTTCTAGTGCTGAGAAATGGTCAGCAGAAGCATGAGAGGAAACACGCTCCTCCAAGCATGTCTGGATCCAGCATGTTTTTAGAAACATGGCAGTGCAGTGGGCAGAGCCTCCCTGCCATGGTTGGTGGGGGGCATCTGAGCGCTAATGAGAAAAGGAGGCACCCGATCCCTCCATTCCAGATTCTGTCCTCGGCACTCACCCTCCTGTTGGCCAAGAGTGAGTGGGCCTGGATCACAGTGTTCAGTACTTTACACGTCCAATCTGGGCTCCGTCTAGACAGACAGCTGGAGACTGACAGCACAGGATGCCAAACGATCCAGGGAGGAGGAGGTACCACAGCAAAAAAATGTTCTCTTCCCTGCCTCCGCTAATTGCCGGTTCTCAGAAGATAGTTGGGAGCAGCTGAGGGCTTACTGTAGGAGCCTGGGTCACCATCCAGAGAGCAAAGCAGCTGTTGGGCTACCGGTGATTTCGCTGTCCAGCCCACCAGCCGCAGGTCATAGGCATCTCTGCCTGTGTCAGATCAGATGGTCATGGTGACACATCATCCTAAGGGCCCAGAGCAGGGTCCTGCCCTGATCTCCTTCTGCCCACCAGTACTATGGTATCTCAGGCATCAGGAGCCCTTGTCACTCAGCTGTAGTTGGACTTTTGCCTGTGTATAGCCTCAGTAGGTACAAAGGAGACTCTGTGGACTACCCCCTGCGTACCTACCCCATCCTATTTCCCTCCATTTCCCACCTCACACTTGATACTTTGGCAACACCAAATTTCACTTAGGCTCATTCCTCATCCTAGGAAACCATGTACGCCATCTTCATGGCATCTTCAGTGATCACCAGTTGGACTGAATCCCTCATTATCCCTGCAGGCGGGGCCAGGTGCTACTTCTCCGATGATGGTACTTGTCAAAATACATTGTAACTCACTCTCAGTCATCTTGAGGGCGGGATATGGGACTTAATGCATAGCTGGAGCTCAACGTATATATTTAAATGAAAAAAGTAAAGGGGAAACAAAAGTTATACAAGTAGAATTCAAACTACTTTGATTCATCCCTCATCCTTTCCCCTGCCATTCATTCTCCACAAAGGAACCAACTTAATCTTTCTATAACACAAGTCTAATCATGTTACTTCCATGTTCAAGCCTTTCAATAGTGCCCCATAAACCCGAGGGTGAAGTGCTCAATCCTCATCCTGCCCTACAAAGCCCCAGTGGATCTGACCTCTGCCTATTCCACTCTCAAAATCCTTATCCATATTCTTGGATCCTGTGTCACTTTGGTTAGCTGCATAACAAATGGCCCCAAACTCTGGTAGTCAGTTTTTATTGTTCCAGTGGTTTTTGTTTTAAGCCACTGGTCTCCTCGGGATTCCCTCATGCATCTGCTGCCAAGTGTTGGTCAGGTTAGCAGCTCTGCTGGTCTTGGCTGAGCCTGCTTACATGGGAAGGAGCTGGCTTGCTGTGGGCTGATCTAGGATGGCCTCAAAGGGACATCAGTCTACCCCATGTGGTCTCTCATGCTCTAGCATGCTCTCCTGCTTTTGTTTATATGGCCGAGTCAGGGTTCCAGGAGAGAGCAGAGAACATGCTAATTCTTGAGCCTTGTGCTCATAATTGGCATGAGAACCCTTCCACTTCATTCTGTTGGCCAAAGTGGTTCACATGGCCAGCCTGGATTTAAAGAGTGGAGGAAGATACCCCACCTGTTGATGGGAAAAACTGTAACATCACATTGCAAAGATCAAAGACTCAAGAAAGGGAAAAAGCAGCCATTTTTGCAGTCTATGAGAGTTCCCCAGATATTCTGATTCAAGAATAGGAGGTGAGAATCAGGCATTTATAGTTTTAGCAAGTATTCCAGATAATTCTGTGAAGTCAGTCAAGGATTGTCCTTGGAGAGCATTACTCACCCTCAAACCACACCACCTTCAGTCACCAGAAAAAATGCCCTGCTTTCTTCAGTGCTAGGGTCATGATGTGCATGGCTCTGCCACCTGGCATCATCACCCCTGTCCTAGCCTACAAATCCTTGCTCATGCTCCAGATCTCAGCCTTCCTCATTTTTCAGATTAGGTTTGTTACAACCACTGCCCCTTTTTCATTTTTTATTAGCATCCCTCACTTCTTCCTCGAAATGCTCTTCACTGTTAATTGTCTGACATCTTCCATAATGAAAGGTGAATGCCATGAGGGCATGGGACATATCTAACTTGCTCATCACTATATCTACAGAATCTGTTAGTGTCTAGCACCTAAGAGGGCCTCGATACATATTTACAGAAAGCGGAAAGGTACTGCTTCGAAGTTTGCATTAGAATCTCTGTCAACAAAGGTTCTGCAGAAGGCACTCTAGGAACTGCTGCTTTGGACCAGTGGAGTGTCAGTGATGCCTTTTAGGCCAAGGCAGGACAAGATTACAGCAACCAGGGCATTTGTGAGATGAGTCAAAAGGTGATTGTGGAGGTTCTTTAAAGAATTTTGATGGCCCCATGGGAAGGGAGGGAGGTGAGGAATGCTCCCCCAGGGAGGATACCAGTGCCCCAGGGCAGTTGAGCTTGAGAGATGTTACCCAGAGTGGCTTAACGAAGAAGAAAATCCGCATGGTGAACAAGAGTATCTCCGTGGGCTGAGCATCAGGCAAGGAGGAAAGTGTGTGTGTGTGTGTGTTGGGGGCAGGGAGTGTGTAGCAAAGATGGGACCACAGAGACCTAGTAGGGCCTTCATGAATTAAACACATGTTAATGGAATGAACAAGTGATGGTGTTAGAAGTCAGGAGGGTTCAGGGTCAGAGATTGTGGGGAAAAACATAAACAACAAGGTAAAATCAAGGGTGATAGGGGCCCCTTTTCTGCTTGGGCTAGAAGGCCAGACACAGATGGATGCCTGGGGAAAAGACCAGTCAGGAGGCAATGGTGAGAAGCCAAGAGAGAGCAGAGCAGCCAGGACTCGAAACTTCTCTGAAACTTGCATCATCCTGGCGAGTGGCTAGAAGGAGGGTCTCTGATCTCACTGGGCCATGACATAACAGCAGACTTGGAACAGCAAACCCCTTGTCACAGGGGAAACTTGTCATGTTTGGGGGCTGCTGTGGGGAATCTCCATGCCTGATCCCACTGGAGGCTTTGTCTGTTTTAGCAACACTAAGGAAATAAAGGGGAAAATCCCTTCCAAAATGCTCCAACCCCCAAACCACAGTCTGTGCCTACAGAGAGCAAAGAGCAACTGACCCCTGCAACCAGCACCCTGCTCTTCCGATCCCGAGACTCATCCTGACATCCGGTCCCGTTCGCCTTTTGACTGCTCAAGAACGAGGGAAATCGTTTTCTATCACTCTCCCTCAGCTTGAATACTTCTCACATGTTTCTCCTTTGCAAGCTCTCTTTCATCCCCCCAAATAGCCACATCAATGATGCATGCTTTCTGAAAGAAGCTCCTGTCTCGTTGGGTTTTCATTACCTGCACGGAGGGCTGAGTCTTGTGAGATTCACATATCATTCATCCTAGGCCACGTCTCCTGGCAGGGTGCTCCCACCTCCTCTCCACAAGCAAGCTAATGCTCCTTCAGCCTCCCTGACCCCACAGGCTTCCTCCCTCCTCCTTGATAAGCTGGCTTGTCATAGGCACTGCAGACCCACATCCAGAGGCAGGCCTAAATGATGGCTGATCACCCCTGAGCCCAGACACTGTCACAGATGGGGATGATTCTCTCTTACATTGCAGTCAGCTTCCTTCATCTCCTGGATTTGGGAGCAGGAAATCTCCACAGGTCAGTGCTTGAAAGAAATCCTCATTTGAAAGAAATTATTGTAACAGCTGGGGTTTGCATTATCTGCAGGGTATGTGGGGAACAGGGTTGAGATGTAACTAGATGCTGGCGGACAGCGTGTCACCACAAAATCTGTGGCCCCCAAAATGGGATAAAATGATAATTTCACCTTAACGAGAACGTCTCCCATCAAATCCAAGTGACAAAGTAGCCTGAGGTACTGTTCAGTCATTTCTGCACTGCACACGTGGGTGGGGCTTTACCTTCCTGAGTCTCGGTTTCCTTACCTGGAAAATGGGGACACTGTTTCCCACACTGAATTACTGTCAGGGAGAAATGACAGCATGCATAGACAGCATCCAGCATGGAGTCTGCTCGGAGAGCATCAGCTCAGTGTGATTCCAGGTGGGGCAGGGAGGGGAGGCCTTCTGCTTCGCCCTGAAGCCTGCCTCTGGCCGAGGCTGCCGGAGGCTAAGGAAATGCGCTTGCCTGAAAACGTCTGCAATTAAACTTTTAGTATCCGGAATGATGAAGCAATTCAATGCTTGAGTTCATTTGCGCCCCAGGAAAAAGAGAATAATGACACTTGAGACGATGAAAGAATTAATGCTACGTCCTGAAGGAAAGAGATGAATAGGCTTATTGCAAAGCATGCAGGGCATTTGGGGAAAAGAGATTCGGTTTGCTACAGTTGTCAGAACCCAATAATTACCAATGATAGGCCTAGGATAACCTAAATAAAACACTTGGCAAGAAGTTTTAGATGCAGAGTGCCTTGGACACGAGGCTCGGGTTTAAGAAATGAGCGAGGCATATTAAAAAAGACATCGGACTGGGGAACAGGACACCCAAGTTCCTGTCCTCAGTCGCTGCATTATTTTAAAATAGTCTCTTTCTCCAGGGTTTTATTTGCTTTCTTTGAAAATTGAGGGGTTGAAATGGGGCTCCCTAAAGCCCTTTCCCAGTGTGAGTGTTCTGATCCTTTGTGGGTGCGTCTCAGCGATGGATGAGTGAGGCGTCCCTGGGGGACTGCACAGGACCTTTAGTCCCACAAGGTGGGCAGAGGGTGGTGGGTCGGGGCTGCTCTGCAAGAGGGGCTGGGCTGATCAGGGAGCATGTTGCCAAGCCAGCTGCTTGACACAACGTCCCTCACCCACCTGCCCCTTTGCACTTCCATGCCAGCTCTGTCCCGGATCCCACTCAGATTTCCTTTCTTGGCGGCATTTCCCTTGTCCCTGTCCCTCTGTGTGGACTGCCCTTCTCCATCACTTGTCCCCACGATGGCCTGTCCTGCCTGTCTCATCGTGCTCATGTGCTGACCATGGCTGCAAGCACAACAACACCCAGACACGTCTACCTCTGTGTCCCCAGCATCCGGCTCACTGCCTGGCACATATTCTGTCCTCGGTTGTGTGTGTCTGTGTGTGCGCACAGACCTACTAAATGCAAACCTACACCCATACCTATGAAATGCAAGCCAAGACCTGGATTCAAATCCTAGCTCTGCCACCTACCCGCGCTCACCCGCCACCTGCTACCCCATCCCTTCTCTTCTCTCCATGCCCACTGTCAAGTTCCGAGTTCAGGTCCTCGTCGTTGTTTACCTGGAGGATTTCTAGAAAATTCTTTTGAGTCTGCCCTTCCTGCTCCCGATACTGCCCTTTGCTTGTTTTCAGGGAATTTTTGTTCAAACACTGGTAAATAATATCTCTCATTGAAAAACTGCAGGATTTATATTAACAGTTTGAATTCCATAGTCTGGGTTCCCAGGCTATTTATCATCTAATCTCAAACTACCTTTCCAGCGACCCTTCTCATGAACTGTGACTCACCAGCATCAGACGACTTGCCATTTCCTGAGTGCCCCATCAGCTGTCACATCTCTGGGCCTTTAGAGTAGCTCTTATTTCTGCATCCAGTGCCCCTCCCACTGCCTGTCCCACCTTGAGAAACTCCGTGGATTCCCAGGGTTCTGGTGCCTCCTCCCGCTCCAGCATTTACCACATTTTTATAATGGGAACAATAATGTCTGATTACTCCATTCAACTGTCACTTCCTTATGCGGTGACTCCCATCTCTTTACCTCTGTGGGGCTCGTGGAAGGCCTACCCTACATTTCCACTGTGTGGAAATCGGTCAATAAAAGTTTGCAGAGGGAATAAATATGTACGCATAAGGTGTCTAAGTGGTTAACTTCACTGCAAAGTGCTTTATAATATATATAATTTTCTAATCAAGGAAACACGGGCACATTTGCAATCCCAGGGTCCTATATCAGGCAAGATTCACAAACAAATGGCAGCTTACAAAGTAAGTTTCTCATGAACCTAACCTGAACGGAAGGCTGAAATATATACATGAAACTACTTAGATGAGTGTTCTCAGCCCTGGCTGCTTACTGGAATCTTGCAGGGAGGTTTCAGACCCTTGATGTGCAGGCTGCATTTTGCATTTGCAATTTTGATTACCCCCCCTACAAAGTAAATCAAAATCTCCAGTGGTGGAACCCGGGCATTAGTGTTTTTAAAGCTCCCCGGGAGATCAGAGTATGCAGGCAAAGGTGAAAACCAGTGCCCAAATAGGAGAGAAGAAAGTGAAGAACCGGTGGAGAACCTGGCATATATGACTCAAGCAGTATGAAAAAAGCCCAGGTTATCAGGCTGAATCATACATACACACAAGGCTCTGTAAGCCCTGGTTCTAGATCGGTGGTTCTCAGCCCTGACTGCATATTGGAACCACCAGGGGAGCTATTAAAGAATACTAACTGTGATGGTTACTTTTATGTGTCTACTTGGCTAGACCATAGCACCCAGATAATTGGTCAAACATCAGTCTGGATATTTCCGGGAAGATATTTTTTAGATGATATTAACATTTAAATCAGTAGACTTTGAGTGAAGCAGATCAAACTCCATAATGTGGGGTGGGCCTCATTCAATCAGTTGAAGACCTTCATCAAAAACAGACTGAGGGGCATCTGGGTGGCTCAGTCAGTGAAGTATCTGACTGTTGATTTCGGTTCAGGTCATGATCTCAGGGTCCTGAGATGGAGCCCTGCGTCAGTCTCCACGCTTAGCGTGGAGTCTGCTTGAGATTCCCTCCCTCTCCCTTCCCCTATGCCCCTCCCCACCCTCGTGCATGCACACACACACACTCTCTCTCTCTCAAATAAATAAATAAATCTTTAAAAACAAAACAACCAGACTGAAGTCCTTGAAAGAGGGAATGCAGCATCCAGACTGCATCTGGACTCAAGCTGCAGCAACAATTCTTCCCTGGGTCACTAACCTGCTTGCCATGCAGATTTGGGCTTGCAACTCCCCACATTCATGTGAGCCAATTCCTTATAATAAATGTCCTTCTCATCAATGTCTATCTATCCATCTATCCATCTATCTATCTATCTATCTACACATACACACACACACACACACACATATATAATATCATATGTCTTACATCAAGATGTGTATCTGTTCATTCTCTTTCTCTGGAGAGCGCTGACTAATACACCAAAGTCTGAAGTTCTGATTAGTCTAGGTTTGGGCCTAGGCACTGTTATTTTCAGAAAGTTCCCCAAGTGATCCATGTGCAACCAGAGTTGAGAACTACTGTTACAAGTGTTTCTAAATCATTTCCTATTGCTAACTGGCTTCATGATTGTTCCATTTAAATGCATTTGCAATGAAAATTCCTCTATAACACCTTTCTTCCTGTTACAGGCTGAATTGTGCTCTGCAAAAATTCTTATGATGAAGCCCCAACCACCAATGTGACTAACTGAGAGATAAGACCTTTATGGAGGTAATTAACATTATATGAGGTCATAGGATGGGTCCCTAATCCAGTAGGACTGATGTCTTTATAAGAAGAAGAAGAGGGGTGCCTGGGTGGCTTAGTCGATTAAGTGTCCAACTCTTGGTTTCGGCTCAGGTCATGATCTCAGGGTCATGCTCAGCGGGGAGTCTGCTGGAGATTCTCTCTCTCCCCCTCTGCCCCTCCCTCTGCTCACAAGCCCTCTCTCTCTCACATAAATAAATTAATTAATTAAATTCTTAAAAGAAGAAGAAAAGAAAAAGAAGAGGAGGAGGAAGAAGGGGGAAAAAAGAAGAAAGGAAGAAGAAGGAGAAGAGGAAGAAGAGGAAGGAGAAGAGACATCAAGGATGCACACTCATGGAGAAAGGTCATGGCGAGGACACACTGAGAAGCCAAAGAGAGAGGCCTCAGGAGAAACCCAACCTGCTGACAGGATGGATTTCCAGCTTCCAAAACGGTGAGAAATAAATGTCTGTTGTTGAGACCACCCAACTGTGGTATTTGTCACGGCAGCCCAAGCAGATGAATCTACTTCCCACCTAAGTGACATCCACAGGTTTGCTCAGATAAGCCAGCACTGCCTTGTTTTCACGAAGTTGTTCAGACTGAATCTGAAATTAGCCACTTGGCTTCTCTCCACCTGGCCATGCTTCACACTGGAGTTAAATTGAACAAGTTTTAGGGGGTTAAGCTGGCCGGGCTGAAGGAGAGCTGGCCCCATTTGACATCAGTGGAAGAAAATGACAAGGAGCTCCAGCTCACCTGGTTGCCCTCTCATTTGCTGCCTGTTTACCCCAAATGGCTGGACTCTCTCGAGCCACTCCTTGCAGAGCAGGCTGTGTATGATGTCACACTGCTGTGTCGAGAAGCCCAATTAGGAAACACCTAGCCCCAGCATCTTCCATCTTATCCCTGTTCCACGACTTTGGAGGGCAGACCATTCTGTTCCTCAACCCACTCCAGATCACCTAATACACTTTCTTTCGGGACAATGGGCAGTGTGATGCAGTCAAAAGAAACAACAACAAAAAAAGGCAGGGGCTTTGCAATCACACAGACTTGCTACCAAACCTTACCTCTCTCATTTAGGAGTTGTGAGATTTGGGGACAGCTTTTCTGAGCCTCAGTTTACTCCCATTCAAAATGAAAATGAAAACAATTTCACATCGTTGAAGGGAGGGTTCACGGAGAGCTTATTTAAGAGCATAGAATGGGTGTCGAGCACACTCTAGCTAACTCTTATTCCCCTTTTGTCTGTGACCTCTTGAATCTATCCATTAGGGTTGATTTTAACTTTTAATTGATGCCAAGCACTAGCTACCAGGGATTGCTGGTGCATTGGAGCTGGAATGTTCCACCCTCTTCACTTCACAGGGAAACCATTTGCCCAAGAGCACATAACAAGTGGTGCTCAAGCTGGAACCGTCGTCCTGATGCCAGGAAGTCACTCTTTTTAGAGCTTCTTGTGCCCGATGGAGCTTGTAGCCACTGAATTATCTTTCAGCAGACTCACCACCATGGCTTCCTTCTTTCCTGGACAATCTCCAGTTCACCTTTGTGGGTTCCCCACTCCACTTTGTCTTGCTCTTCAACATTCCCAGAGCAGATGATTAAGTTCTCCTCAGCATGTCCCTGCTTAGACGTTTCTATTAAGTTTGCTTCCCCAGTCCCAGGCACCAACATGAACCTCTTGAGGTCAATGGCCCTAAAACACCAGGAGCCATGCCTCACTGTCTTCGGAAGCTTTCCTTATACAAAAGATTGGATTTTCTGACTCTGAATGAATGAAGTAGAAACGAGTTCACCGTACAATGCATGAAGAAAGACACTGTGTTAAACACTAGGAACTTGAACTTGGAGAGAACTGTCTTTCCATGTTTTACTATTTACCTCCAGCTCAAAACATCAGAGTGGCATCTAAGAACTTCAAGATCTGGTTCTAGCCCTTTCCAGCATCACCTCTGCTGGTCTTTCTACCCATTCCCCCAAACTACCAACTTGTACACATACGTGCCCTGTGAGAGATGCATGCCTTGTGAGAGATGCGTGCCCTGGAGTTTGCACATACTTTTCTCTTCGTCTGAAATGCCCTTCCCTTGCTTTGTGTCTGGAAAACTTTCACTTCTTGTCTTAGTCCATTTGGCCTGCTGTAACAAAATACCACAGACTGAGTAGCTTAAAACCAACATGAATTTATTTTTCACAGTTCTGGAGGCTGGACAGTCCAAGATCAAGGCACCAGCAGATTGGGGGTGGTGGCCTCTGAGGGCCGGCCTCCTGGCTGACAGATAGCACCTCCTGTGTCCTCAAATGGTGAAAGGGGCAAGGGAGCTCTCTGGGGTCTCTTTTATAAGATACTAGTCTCTTTCATGAGGGTTCCACCCTCATGACTTAAACACTTCCCCAAAGTCCCACTTATCAATCCCATCACCTTTGCGGTTCGATTCAACATATGAATTTTGTGGGGACACATTCAGACCTTAGCATTCATCTATCAAAACCTACTTAGAATGTCATGCCTTCAAGAGAGTCCTTCTGAACCTTCACCTTTCTCTTCTGTGCTAACTCCATACTTCGTGATTATTTTTAAGTCATATTTGCCTAATGAAAGTGTAATTTGGGCTCTTACCAGTGGGCTGTTATTTCCCCAAGTTGCTGTGGGAAATTGTCACAGGGAATAAAATGTGGGTAGGGTTGGGGCGCCTGGGTGGCTCAGTCGTTAAGTGTCTGCCTTCGGCTCGGGTCATGATTCCAGGTCCTGGGATCAAGCCCTGCATCGGGCTCCCTGCTTGGTGGGAAGCCTGCTTCTCCCTCTCCCACTCCCCCTGCTTGTGTTCCCTCTCTCGCTGTGTCTCTCTGTCAAATAAATAAATAAAATCTTTATAAAAAAAAAATGTGGGTAGGGTGGGAGAGGGAGGTCATTGGTCATTAAAAAATTTGAGAAAGCCATTTTAAAGCTAAGCTAGTTACGTTACTGGAGAACTTCTCGAAGCCTTTAATATGGTGACCACATATTATGTTACTTCCATGAAGGGTGATAGAGAATTCAACATTTCCTAACACTTGGAGATGTGGCACATTGTTTTCACAGCCCATCCCCAGAGACTAGCATTCTGTAAACATGTTCAAGGGAATTTTGCTCTAAACCCGTATGTCCTCCAAGGGAAGAGAGCGTGTAGAATGGATCTATCTCCTCGCAGGGCCCAACATATACGTACAGAATTGAAATAAAGTGCATTCTATGAGACTGCTAATTCTCCATTCCAAAGCTGAGAGGAGAATCTGGAAGTGGGTAGCAGAGCAGGAAGAGTGCGTCCCTCTTTCCAAGAATTGACTAATTCTCCTCAGTGACAGGCAAGATGCTCAAACAGCCGTTCCTCCCCTGCCACCCCTCACTCTGACTCACGGTGGCTTCCCAGTGCCTCTCCTGGGAGGAAAAAAAAAAAAATGTGACATGTTTTGGCTGGAACTCAATGGCCAAGCATCTTGCCACCTGCCATACTTTTGTAGGGAGAGCTATTAATTTGACGATAGTTCTTGTTTTTTGTCCTCACCCCGACTGTCTAGGGTGGGAAGGACTTGGCTGCAGCAGAAGGAAGTGAGGCTTTTGCAAACAGTCTACAACATGGATCCTGTTCTCGGCCTGGCAGCTTTCACAGCACCATCTCTCAGAGTAACCTGAAGCAGAGATGCTCAAAGACTCCAGCATTTTTGAACTGTACTCTTGACTCAGAAGGCCAGAAGCCCTTGAACGTATACTCTGGGTTGAGACTGGCAAGCATCTGCCTCAGAAGATGCTGGTTCTCTGTTTCATTTGACCAGGCTGCTGGGAATACTGGCTAAAGTGGAGGCTGCTATGGATAGAGTCTAGTGGCTCTGGGTTTTGGCAAAATATCTGGAAGGATTTTTTAAATATTCTGGTTTCGGGCAGAGGCCAAATTATCTTTCTGAAGTATGTGCCCCCTTAATATCAAAATTCATGTGCATTTCATGGGAAATCCAATCCATATGTTTTCAGGATATTTATCCTTAATATATTCAAAGGCCATCTTCTAAGAGAAATTTGATTTCAGGAAAAATCTGTGAGCCTTCTCGAAGCCCCCCATTTCCTTGAGTCAAAATTCAGCATTAAAAACATTTCCCCCAAACCTCCGGTGCAAAGGCTTCAGGTTTGATTTCTAAGCCCTTGACCCTGACACTTCTAGAAAGAATGTGCTCAACTCAGCTGTATTCTAAACACTTCATCCTTTGTGAAATCCATATTCACCATTGTAAACTGGAACAACGTAGTCACCAGAAGCAAAAGAAGCCAAATGGATGTTGAAACGAAGCCATGGCTGGAGTGATGCGATTGTGGTCAGTGTTTTTGTTGGGTTTACTCCTGATTCAGAAAAAAATATTTCACTGTTTATTTTTAGACTTCTTCATAGAAATGACATTGTTCCTTGAATACAAACTAATTAAATTTATATTTAGAATTGCTATCACATTTCAATATCCCAGGGATTTATGATTTCGTGTGTTTCAATAATAGGCATTTCCCACAGGGCACCTACCATGTGCCCATCACTGGGAAGCCATGTGCCTGGGATCCAGACACCGGTGTGATACACATAATCACGTTTTGGACTCCCTACCATGCGGTGACAAAGGCATGACCGGTGATGGAGACAAAGATCAGATCCAGATCCAGATTGACAGAGAGCAAGAATGTTGATCCATCGCCTCACCATGGAGTGGCTTCTTGAAAGTAAAACCCAGCAGAGATAAGTAGACCTATCATAGACTCCCAAAGCATGTGTGCTGCAGAGTCACCCTCTTTTAAATCAGATTTCTAAAGAATTAGTCAAGGGAATGAGCTCTAAAATCAAATGAACCTGAGTTTGAATCATAAGTTAACCACTTGCTAACTGCAGGACCACATGTACTTTGTAAAACTCCTCCAAGTTTCAGTGTCTTATGTGTCAAATGAGATATACTTACAGGATGGCAGGGATGTTTAAATGAAGTAATGTATACTGTTGTGATAATTAAAAAAAAGAATGGTTCTCATAATAATTATTGGACAAAAAAAATAGGTGTGTACTGAAAAAAAAATAGAATGTCTAATTTTGGAGGCAAGCCACAACCATGAGAAACGATTTACACTTTATGTTCTCCATAAGAAAAGGAGTTAACTTTCTTTAATCAAACAAATCCTAGGCGGTGTGTGTGTGGTTGAAGTTTGGAGCTTGAAGCGACAGTAGAGACTATCCAAGTTAGTCCCCATCCCTTCATCATCCATATGGAAAAACAATCCAGAGAAGAGAAAGGGCTTGTGCAAACCTACAGATCAAGTCCAAGAGAGCCAGGCCTAGGACCCAGGTGCCCTGACTCTGAGGCCGGAGTTCCCTTTCACAGACACAAGCGACCTACATCACCATAATCTCCTCCACTTCCTTCATCTCCAGATCCAGACAATAGCCACTGGTCCTCATAGTGCTGACCGGGATTCCTCCAGGAGCCTCAACTGGTGAAGTAAGATCTACCAGCGAAGTTCTGAGAAACAAGAAGGCCACAAGCAGGTGTAGACACGCATCTTTCCCTAGACCTTACCCCATTAAGTCAAGAGAATTAGGTAATCTATTTCTGGTACTTTTATCTACAAGGATTGGTTTTCACTCCGTTATGCAGAAAACGAATAACAATAAGTCCACAGGGAGACCTGTCAATGAGGCACTTCGGTGTGACTGTTTCTCAAATCAGGGTGGTATCTCTCTTGGGGTTTGTGGCAGTATGCCAGGGTTTTTGTGAAGCCAGGCACAAACATGGCACCTCTGCCGGGGGTGGGGGGGGCAATTCTCCTGGAAATTTTGGAGAAAACATTATTTCTTAAAAAAAAAAAATAGAGACAGATATAGAGTAAAATACAGCATTGCTTGAATTAAAATGAAACATGGAACTCAAAATTTTGTTTTGGAATGATAGCTTACATTTACTGAGCCCTTAATATACTGTGCTAAGGAACTGTGCTAAGTGCTTGACATATATTAACTCAGGTAAGCCTGAGTTCACTCAGAACAGCCCAAAAGGAAGATAAAATCAGTGAAGCAAACAAGAATGAAAACAGAGAGGCTAGTTGCACACCTGAAACTAATATAATATTCTATGTCAACTATACTTAAATAATAAAATGTCACCAAAAAAAAAACCAAAAAACCCTCAAAACTGGTTGAGGGGAAGGGAAATGCCCAAGCCACATAACTCCTAAATGTACCAGGATCCAAACACGAGACTGCCCACCTCCAAAGCCCATAAATTTAACCACTGTGTTATACTGCCTCTCATTCTGATATTTACTGGGGAGGGCAGTTTCAGCCATATCACCATAAAGCAAGGTATTCATTTACTCTCTCCTGTTGGCTTTGAGCACTCGGTGGAAAATTTTGACAAGCCTTGGATTCTAGCTTCCCCCGTGGCTGTGGTGGCAGTTATATAACATGCTCATCAGTAAAAAAAAAAAAAAAAAAAAAAAAAACCTGAATTGCAAATAGTCTACTAACCTGGAAGGAATGTCTGAATGACTCCCACACCACACTGGTGCTAATTCAGTTGGGAGAGTTTTGTGGGTTTGCTGTGATTTTATTGCAATAAAGGGTTTGGCTATCATAGTTAGTAACTTGAGTGTGTCTTTTGATCCATGTAGAAATCGCTCAGCTAAATGACATTTACATGTTATTCTTAACTGCCTGTGGAATCAGATAATCCTTTCCCCAGAAGGATGTCGGCAGACTCCATAATTTGTGAAGGAAGAGCATCCGGGAAGGAACACGGTGTCAGGCATGCCTGGAGGGAAGATTTCTGGGTTGATGATTCACATACTTTTATAGCTCTGGTTTTCATGGTCTTTGTTTTTTAAAAAGCAATTTGAATGTATGTGAGCTTTGTGATTTGCATGTATTCATAGGGATGCACTTGGATCTGTTGTCACCCACGTATATAGGATCTCAGAATGTGACCTGGGAGTGGGTGATCTGATTTTAGTTTGGTGTCAGAGGGTGTCTATGTGATTGAGTAGTGTGGAACCGCCTGTTCCAATATGCTAGTCCCAAACTGTGCCAAGGATGAACGGACCAGGAAAAATATTGTGTCATAAGCTTAGACCTTGAATTTTCACCAAAGGCCTCACCAAATGGTGTAGGGCTGAGTCTGAGGGCCAGAGTGTTCTGTGCAGGATGTGAAAGTTCACTGTGGAAGAACTCCAAAATTTATGACTAGTCTGAAGTCAGAGGAAAAGTACCATGCAGGCTCTGATTCACTTAGTACTGGGAGATCTGTCTGCAAAGGCAATGGGAGGGAGCCAGACATTAAGAGAAGCAACTCTGACGCAGGTGTCCCAGGACAGCAGTAATACCACCACAAGAAGTGAACAGACTTGCCACAGAACCCAGGGGTTCCCAGAGCTTCAGTCTTGCCCATGTGTTGACTTGAGATCTGCTTGCTCTCCAGCACCCCCTGCCCAGTTGGTAACTCTCAGTCCTCCTCTTCTCCCATTTCTGGGGCTCTCCTACAACCCTCCTTCACCCTTCTGTGGGGGTTCTTCATTTCTTTCCTGGGCAACTGGAATAGTCTCCCAAAGGAGTCTTTAGTCACCTGGCTACAAGTCTTGCCTTTCAGACATCTTAAACCCAGATTTCTCAGCCATTTTTCCCACACGTTTTGGTTGTGTCTTTTCTCGGCTGATAAAAGTCTTTGGCTTTGCATCATAATATGGCATTGTCCAGAATCCCAAGCATGACACTTGGAGCCCTCAGCAGCAATCCTGGCCTTTGTGACCCTTCTTGCCTCTCTCTCCAAACACCCAACACTCTGCTCCATCAGCATGCAAGGCTTTCTTACCATTCTGCACCTTTCTGCACAGCATTCCCTTGTCTGGAACATGGTCTGATGTCCCACCCATGCTGTACCTCGCCTGCTGGGTAAATGCGTCCATATCCTTCATGTCCCAGCTGTTACCGCTATCCCCCTGAAGTCTCTCTTGGTTTCTCCATAGCCTTGACACACCCTCCCCTGTCAAGCTGCCTATCTTGTCCTACCATGATGATAAGACTGATCTCTGTACCTTGTAATGTGTACCTGATTCTCCCTCTAGACCAGCAGCAACTCAAGGGCCAATTCAGTATCTTATTTGTCACTGTGTCCATAACACCTTGCACAGGGCCCAGGCCCAAGTAAGTTCACAGTCAACCTTAGGTAAACTGAATGGAACTGAGTTTGCTCTATGTAAAATTCAAGGGCAAGAGAGATTTAAATGAATTTTTTCTCTTCCAAACCACATGCCTGGACTATGCAAAAGGTAAAGGGATCTATTTCGTTTGTAGCCAGTGACAATTTCAGCTCCTAAAAGGCAATGCTGGGCATTGCTGCTGAGCATTTCCATGACTGTCGCTTCCAGAGGAAAGCTCTACAAGGAGGCCCTTGGCACAGCCAGCCACCAACTCATTTTACATCTAAAAAAGCATCTGGACTGTTTTGGAACAGTATGCCATTTGGGACAATTTGTATGGCTACACAAACACAATGCTGATTCATTTCAAAAAGCCAGATTTCTGTTACCCTTCCTTGCCCTTCTGCTCTCCCAAATCAGTTTATTTGTACACAAATTCATGTCTAAGTTTTAGGGATTGAAAGGAGGAAGAAGCAGACTTCCTGCTACTTATCTCTCCGCTGGGTGGATAAGCAGATATTTGGAGGAGAAGCTAGTTTATCCAAATTCTCTGAGCAGCAGAATTCAACCTCAGGAAACTGTAACTAGGCAAGGAGAAAGTCATGTCTACAAATTCCCTTCTGTTAGTCTGGCTTATGCAAGAGAGACAAGAACTGCTATTTGCACAAGAATCTGCTCAGCATTCTGGAAGAAAGGGTGGAGGTAGCCTTGAGACTGGTGATTGGGAGCAAGGGAACAAAGTACTCTTGGAGACAGCCCCCTGGGCAGGCAAGAAAAGAACCCTTAGGATAGTAACAAATTCAGCTCTGTGCCCCAAATATCAGTACAGAGAAAGAGACAGATACCACATTGGGTAGTCCACAGAGACATCCTCTAATGCAGCCCTAGAAGAAAACGTGCCACGTTCCTTATTTTATTTCCAGAGGATGAAAAAATAGAAATAGTTGGTGTTACGGACGTTTGTGTCATCCCCAAATTCATATGCTAAAGCTCTAACCCCCAGTGCTATGCATTTGGGATGGAGACTGGGAAGTAAGTAGATTTCAATGAAGTCATCAGGGTAGGAACCTCACGATGAGATTAGTATCCTTGTAAGAAGAAGAGAAAGATCTCCCCATTGTTCCCACTGTACATACTGAGGAAAGGCCATGTGAACAAATAGCAAAATGATGGCTGTCTACAAGCCAGGAGGGAGTCCTCCCCAAATCTGCCAGCACCTTGATCTTGGACTTCCCTGCTTCCAGAACTGTGAGAAATAAGTGTCTGTTGTTTAAGCCCCCTAGTCTATAGTATTTTATTACAGTTGGAGCTGGCTAACATAGTGGGCTAAACTTTGTTGCAGAATAAAGAACTGTAAACTTCCAAGCATGCCATGATTTGGTGGAAGAGTATGGAGAGTATTCGTAAAATAAGGAGATAGCTCCTTATTTTGCCAGCTATGCGACTCTAAGCAACTTACTCATTGTCTCACAATTTCAGCTTCTTCCCTGTAAGGTAAGAGAGACATCCAATCCATCGGGATGTTGTGCTTATTATATATGGTAGCATAAAGGATATGAATGAGCACCCAGTGAAGGGTGAGAGCAGGGATCCAGCAGCAAGACGAGAGAAAGAAAAGTAGAGTCATCTGCTATTGCCTAAGGCTGCAGAGAGTGGAGTAAAAATCCCAGGAGGTAGCAGCCAGAGCAGGAAAATTTTGAAAGCCACTGAAGTGCAAAATAAACCACCTGAGACCAAATGGAGAAGAGAGGGGACCTGGAGAGATTAACATCCTTGTCACTGCCTTGGCTGGTGATTGAGTCCAAACCCAGAGACAATTTCATCAATGTTTCCCGTTCCCCTCCCCCAGCTGGATGAAGTAAGAGTTTTCTTTCGGGAAGGAATTTGAGCCCTGTCCCTGCTGACACCAAGGCCAACGGCAAAGTCAGTCTCACTGCAAGGACTCAATGGCTCCTTGTTTTGCCTTTTACTGAATTGAATGTAAGATTTAGGCTGAATGTTTTATGTAAGGGAAAAGAACCTTGAAGACTATATAATGCAAATGGGTATTCCATACATATCCACTTCCTCCCTCCAGGAAGCTGGAGAAAACTCGCCTCCTGAAGCACAGAAGGGCTAAACAAAGAACTCCAGCATCCTGTCGTTCTGACTTGTGCAATTCCAATTTGAATCACGCTGCAAATGTAAAATGACTTCATTTTCCTGTGCCAGATCCCCTGAGGATTTCAGACTTGTTTATGCCTCTCTGAAATGAAGCTCAGCCTAGCCCAAGAGAGGGAAAACACTTCTATAGGCAGGAGGCTGCTGGAGCCAAAGCAAGAGCAGACTCTATTCACCCTCCTTGACAAGACTCATCCTCTCAGAACAAGGGAACTTCAGTCCCTAGTGTCCCAGGCTTGGCAGCACAATGAGAGTTGGTTTCATGTCAGAGCTCAGAAATCAGTGCTCAACTATAAAACCTAGTGCTGGGAACGGGGAACACTCACCTTACTCTCACCCAGAACTCTGCTTCCAAAGTAACCCTAACTGTAGACCCACCCCTTGACATGGCTTGTAAACAATGAGGTCAGAGAGAAGAAACCCAAACACAGGTCTCTTGAACCTCCTGAACAGTAAGGGGTCTCATTTTTGGGTTTACTGGATATCTACCCCACCCTTGAAGAGCAAATAGAACCAAATAGAGATCTTTAGCAATCCAGGTATTCATTGGTTAGGTATTTATCCACCACCTACCATGTGACAAAAAGCACCAAAGATACAGAAGAGACAACAAACATGGTCCCTGACTTCCCATTTCAAGTCTGAGACTTCGTGGTACAGGTTTGGAACCAAGCCCACTACATGCTGCTTCCCCATCTGCAAAATGGCGTCCACAGTTCACACACACAGCGGCGTTGGGGAGATTGGCTGCCGGGCTGCTCGGATGACACTCAGCTACTCATCCTGGCCCTGTCATCCCCGCTGGGTTAGATATGTGAGGGTGAGCCTGCCTTTCATTTCAGCACCCTTGAGGAGTTATCTGAAGACAGCAAATGTGAGCTGAGGACCCCTGAATCAGTATGAAAATGTTCGGTGATTGTATGCCTTAGTGCTAGTGAAGCAAAATCAGCCTGCGAGGCAGATTGATACAGTGAGCATTCCAAACCCCAGATAAAGAAGCTGTACCCACAGCTATCCTATACAAAGAATTGTTTTGATATACTTAACTAAGCAATTGAAATGCCCCACCCCAAGAATCTTTCAGTGTAAATAGACTCATGTTAATTTTCTACACAGAAGACTTCATGTAAAACCATAGAAAAAGCAAAAGGTGAAGTTAGAGCCCTCAGAAAGACTATTCAGAAGATCAGCTCAGAAAAGAAATGGCTACACATCCCTAGACAGAGACGGAATTGAAGGTTTTAGAAGGTGGGCAGGAGGATTTATTTAATCTGACCCCTAATAAAAGGTCAAGGCCTTTCCATCTCTAAATTCTTGCACATCAACTTGTACTCACCATGGCAAGACTTTCTGGGTTGGTAAAATGCATTTGCCTCTTATTATGCAGTTAGTCCAGATGTGTTTTTTTAAACTAATCTTTGTGCAAGACATTTAAATGAAAAAGAAATGTGTTTGCAAATGACAGTGCCTCCTCATCCAGATGTTCCCGGGATTCTTCTGACTGAGTGTCCCTCTGAGGGAGACAAAGCAGGGAGATTGTTGCTCCAAACCAGTGCTGAGTATTTCCAGGCATGCTGGGGAGAGGGGAGCGGGAAAAGAGCAGGGGAGCAGAAAGCAGCCTGGGACCCAAGAGTCCTGGATCCCTGCCCTGACTCTGCCATGTACTAGCATGGGGAACCGGGCCCCAGGGCCTAGAAGAGTGTTGGCTCCCATTTCATACCAGTTATACAATAGTTTTGTGATTGGGAATTAATTTTATTTTTCAGATAAGATACACAAATCAGAGAGATTAAGGAACAGTCCCAATGTCACATAGAACTATCTGACATCAGATACCAAGATCCTTGTACTGCAAATCCCTCTTAAGGACATGTCTTTTCTCTAGGCCTTGGCTTTCCCAACTGAATGAGGAGAGGATCATGCTATTTCTACAGTCTCTTTCAGTTTCAAAAGAAGTTGAGTGTGAGGATTTTCATTAACACTAATATTTCTCTAGAAAGATGCAGAAGAGACATAAAATGCTGATCAAGCATTTTTAAAATACAAAGAATTTGAGTGCCAAGCATATATAAAGGAAAAAAGTTAGTGATTGAGAATTTACACTTGAGACATTACAAATATGAACAAGGTAGCTCATAATCTTTGCTTTTCTAAGTGTGGACAGAACATGATGGTCTAAGGGAGGTAGCAATTAATTAAAGAAAAGTGAGGCCATCAAAACTTGCTTTTAAACCTGTCTTCTGAAAGTATTCTATTGTCCTGAAATATAGAAAAAACTATGCACGTATTAGGTTTTCAAGCATCTATTGACTCTAAACCGTGTTAATTAAGAGAAGGAAAGTAAAGACTATAATTGCATTTATTTAACCTGGCATTTTGTAGTTTATCAGTAAGGTTCACATCCAAAATCTCCTGGAATACCCTTAATGTCCTCTTTTTTTTAAGATTATTTAATTATTTATTTGTCAGAGAGTGAGAGAGAGCACAAGCAGGGGGAGCAACAGGCAGAGGGAGAGGCAGGCTCCCCCAGTGAGTAAGGAGCACGATGCGGGACTTGATCCCAGGACCCTGGATCATGAGCTGAGCCGAAGGCAGATACTTAACCAACTGAGCCACCCAGGCATCCCCCCATAATGTTCTCTTGAGATATACAAAGCAGTTATTATTACCTTCAACAGATAAAGGAGGGGGTTTACTAAATTTAAGTTTACTAAATTCTAAGTTCAAATGGCAGCTAAATCTAAAACTGAGACAAGTTTTTTATTCTACTCCATTATCTGTCTCCCCAGTGCCTAGTGTTATATGTAACAAATAGTTGGCACCTAGTAAACTTTATAATGAATGAACAAACTTCAAGTTAGAAAATCTACCCCCATAAGAATGTTAAAATCATTCCTATCTTAATACATAAGTAGAGTAAGCATCTGTCTACCTATTTCACTGAAGTTGAAGGTTGAGGTTTCCTGAGAAGCCTACCTTTATCTGAAATTATACCATTAGAAATAACTAAGAAGTACTCTCTTTTCAATGTCCATAAAAAAGAGACTATGGCTGCCAATAAATGTTTCAATAATGTTGTGGTAAATAAATTGAATAATTCAAAACAACATTTAATGAGAAACTACTATGTACTAAGCCCTGACAAGCCACAAGAAATATCAAGGTGAATAATTGCTATCATCAGGGAGTTCATAATCTAGGGGTACAAAGCAGGCAATTATAAAACAGCATGAGGGATGATACTGCTAGAATGGTCATCCAGCCTTATAGAGTTAAGTAAGAAACCAGAGAAGGGAACTCTAAGACTGAATGGAGAGACAAGGAGGTGCCAATGGGTACTCTTGGGGCTGATGTTAGAATGATCTGTAGAACTTGGTTTTTTTAAAACTGAAAGTGACTTTGAGATCAATTTTGATTGGATCTCATCTAACCAAGAGGGGAACTGACAAGGTCACATGGGGGTTACTGTCAATAATAGGACATGGGGCTGCTGAGGTTAATCCCTGTGCCATTTCTCAAGCCACGTGGGTGAAACACCAAGGAAGACTGTAAATGAATGATGTGTCTATTTCATCCCCCAGTCCTCATGAAAGCCAGATGAGGTATGTGTGAGCCTCATTATATAGGATAGAGGAAACACAGTCAACCACAGAGTGACAGACTCAGGATTTGAACCCAGGCCTGTCCGTCTTGGAGCTGACTTCTGCAGAGGTCAGTGAACAAGTCAACCAGCCTATGGGATGGAAGCTGGAGACCGTGGAAGATCCCAACTCCTCATCCCTTAACAGAAAGATGAAAGAATGTCCCATCTCGGACATATTATGCCAACTCAGAGTCACTGTCTTCTAGGAATTGTGAGGTCACCTGCCATCACACTCAGAACTAACCAGACACTTGGACGTAATTTGGTTCAGTTTCTAGGCCATAAGACTTGAAGGAGGTGACAATTCATAAGTCATTCTATGGAGAATCATGGAAATGATCATTGTGCTTTGGTCACCCAGAGCCATTAACAGCCCTCAGTCAATGATGATTTCATTGTAGTCCTGTCTAAGGGAAGGGATGTATGAGCTGACATCTTGTGACTTCTCCCTTCCCGGGGCCCATGAGATTGTCTTTATTTGGTTGACGTGGTAGGAACTGAGATATACATCTCATTTGGGGTGATTTGTTTTGTGTATCTTTCAAGATTCATGAAGCAGATTGTTAGAACAGATTTTTTAATTTTCCTTTTTGTTACGTTTTAATACTATAGTATATGTAATGGCATAGAAAGAACTGTTTGAAATCTGCTGTATTCTTCCTTATTTTAAATTGCCTCTCATCTACACATATCTACATATGGTATTCGACGCATTGACATAAGTAAGTAGGCAGCATTAAAGCTCAAGAAAGGGGGAGATTTCTTTTCAATGTTGCCAAATACCTTCACCAAGGCTCTCCTACCACATAGGAAAATGGATGAATATGTTCTGGTCTGATGCTTGTGCTACTAATTTATAGCAAAAATTAAAGTCCCCTTTCACCGTGGATCGGAATGTTCAGTAAATCATGCTCTCCTACTATAGTCCATGTTTATACATTATTATTTTATGTCATGAAAATCAGCAGGGATATTTTATGTGCTTATTGACTTATGTTTAGTCTCTTGAACTCAAATCTTTCAGTCAATTCAACTGGAATATTTTTTTTTTCCTCTGAAAACCCAACAGGCGAAAACATGCTGTGTAAGAAGGATAGACTGGTGGTAACCAAAAGTTCAGAAAGGTGGGGCATTAAACATATGTAGATGCCATAAGCCAAAAGACCATTGATCACAAGCCCTTACATTGATGAGGTTGGATTAGCCACCCAATAAGGGAAAACAGAGTAAAAGCAGAATGTGCCCTAAATCTCACGCTGGTGATCAGTTTCCACTCTGAAGAGATTTTAATAAAATTATAGATCAAGAGAAAGGAGCCAGTGCCATCTGTTGAAATCCCATCCCGAGACGGCAGCTGAAGGACTGAAGAGAATTTACTCCATCCTGTCTAGCCCTCCAGTCTGGGCCTGATACAACCACATTCACACCATTTCTGGCTCTTAGCTGCCCTAATTACAATAGCCTCTGCTCAGAGAGAATTCAGAGGGAAAGTAAAACAATATGAAGCCAATGTAAAAATTATGTCAAAGATAAAATTATTATCACAGATTATGAGTACTCTCTGGGAAAAAAAAAGAATCTTTTTTTTTTTTCCCCCAGAGAACAGGAACAAATTTTAGATTTAGTGCTTTTTTTTAATTTTTAAGACAACGAAAGAGAATGATGAACGTTAAGAATCAGATGAGAGATAAGATACCAAAATGAATGATACATGGTGTTAGTAGCGATAGAACAAATAACAAGGAGAAGAAAATATAATACCACTGCAGAATTTATAAAAGACCATCAGAAACCTCAAAAAATGGAGGTGCCTCGGTGTCTCAGTCGGTTAAGCATCTGACTCTTGATCTCAGGTCAGGTCTTGCTCTCAGGGTCATGAGTTCAAGCTCCGTGTTGGGCTCCACATTGGGCGTGGAGCTTACTTTAAAAAATTAATTAATTTAAAAAGTTTTAAAAAGAAACATCAAAAAATAGAACTGACCCTACAGAAAATCGGACAGAGACATAGAGAGTAGAAGGAGAAAAATTCCATAGGATAAGGAGGAAAAGGATAAAGAATTAAAAATGAGTAGATATGGGTTATAGGCAATGTAGCTATCAATTTTGGATAATTAGGATTGCTAGTATAGAAAACAGAATATAGCAAATAGGAAAAATACCCAAATATGTAAATGAAAATTTTCTGGAAGTGAAGACCTGGCTCTGAAGCCCAAAAGGGTATGGTTTGTTCCAGAAAGAATCCATGAGGATGACTAACATTATGCTGTCCTTTGGTGAGATTACTAAATCTTGAAGAGGAAGAGTGAGACCCTCAAGCATTCTGGTATAGAAAGTTCACCTACAAAGCTGCAAAGAATGGATAGAATTCACCACAGCAATGTCAGACTGTAGAAAACAATAAAACAGCTGCTCATGAGCTTTTGAATAAAATGATTTGTAATCCTAGAATCCCATCCATAGCCATGTTCTTGGAGGTATAAGGGGATAGGAAAAATAGGAACCATATAGTCTTCTCGGAAAATCTATTTTAAAATGAATCGCACCCAAGGAAGATACCTTATTTTTTAAGATAAAAAATGTGGCAATTCACCTTTCAATTACACAAAAAGTATAAGAACTGGTTATGAACATTTAATCATTAAAAAGGAATTACGTCTAAACTTTCTAAGGCTGTTGATGCCCACTTGCTAAAAGGTTTTTATTTACATTCTACCAGTATACATTCCCACTAGCATTTATGAACTCTGGTCTGCCTTAAGGATTTAATTTCTTTGGTAATATGCCAGCATGAAAAACCCTGCTTGTTTTTGGTTGTATTTTCATACTCACTAATATGGGAAGAAAGTTCCTTCATGTGTTTATTAGCCACCTTCCAGCTTTCTAAGGGGTCATCCATCTTATTCGTGCCCCTACCTCTGGATAGGACTAGCCCACACCATCGAGCCTAGATAGGAGAGAAGCAAAAGAGAAAGGAATGTCTCTCCTGATTTGGGATTTCTCACAGCACACACAACACGCTACCTCTGGGTTTCTCCATGTGTTCACGGTGATGAAGCCCAGCCCACCACTGGGTGTAGCAATATTCTTGACTCCAGCACTGAATCGTGGGTCATGGGTGGGTGATTCCCAAATCAGGTAAAACATACAAAAGTTGGGGGCTTCAATCCCGAGCAGTATGTCCACAGCACACAGCTGCCAGGAAGGCTGGGACAGGAGAGAAAGATACAGCTGGTATAAACTGACAACCGGGAGGTGACTTCTATTGGAGATGAGGTATTTGCCTGCAGCAGAATCTCGTATCTGACACTAGAATATTCTACAGATAGTCATCTTCTCAGATTTATAAATATAAAGAGAAAATGTCACCAATGTACTGTATGGACACCACCCACATATTTTCAGGGGCAGGTGGGGGAGCTGCGTCCCTTGATTACTCACTTGATTATTGAAACCCGTGAGTCTTTCCAGGAGAGCTGGAGCAGGTAACCCAGGAGATCTCGAGTAACATCTGGCACTCAGTGAAAGTTGCTTTTAATCCCGAACAGCTGTTTTGATTTTGTGACACAGTCCATGAAAAAGATGCTGCATCTGGCACTGACCACAAATTATTGTCTCATTGTCAGAGTCAGGGCCATGCCAACACCAAAAATATGAGAAGCATCCTTAAATTGTTTGCTTTCTCTTGTGTAATGACATAATTACACCAGAGCAAAGGGACCCCTAGCACTCCCTGGCCGGAAAATGAATTCTTTTTACCCAACAATTTCTAGCTTCTTTGAAAGTCTAATGAGCTGAGCTAGAAGATCCGTACAGTCCAATTTATAAGGAAGAAGAAGTTCCTATTTACAGGTGAGGAAACCCAAGCCCGGGGTGGGAAGAAAGGTACCCACGGTCACATGGACCGTACATGACAGTGCCGGGGCTAGGGCTGTCATTTCTGACCACTGATGGAGTGAGCTTTTGCCAGCAGGTAATTTTGTCATGTGCCAACAGAGCAATACGTCAACTTTGCTCTGCATATGTGTTTTTAGCGTAAGTAACTTCTCAAGGTCAAGTGCAAGGACACCATCTATTTGCATCTGTGTCCTCAGTACCTGGCACGAGGCGAGTCACAGAGGGGTGCTCCTTAATTGCTGCACTGATTAGAATGCACTAGTCATGGGGATTCCTCTGGTAGCCCCATGCTCAACCATGACCTGCTCTCCCCTCCGGAGTACGCGCCCGCCTGCTCTCTGCACACCTCCCTCACCTCCCCACCACCCACAGCACCACCAAACCACAAAGCAACAAGGCAGTGGGGGGTGACGCTGGGGAAGGGCAGACACATTAAAAGACCCCGGGTCTGTTTGCTTTTGTCTGGTGAAACTTAACTACAGCCTAAATCTATTTATCTTGAAAACCCTCAAAGATAATACCAACAGTTCGCAGGAGGGGAATTAGTCATAGGCAAACATGTTTTCCCGATATTGCCTCAAGAAAAACACCCCCTTCAAAGTTCTCCAGTTTCAGCATCGCCTATTTTATGGAACATTAGGTCAGGACCCCGACATTCTGATTTCCTCAGAAATCCTGCCATGAGAAATTGCTGGGCTGGTCGGGCTTCACCAGGCCTGGGAGGGACCCCTGAAGTCATCCCTGATTTTCCGTCTCATACATAAGAAAATTTCAAACATGCCTGGCACCCCCATCACCTTTCTCCCCTTCTGCTCCAACTCTGGGATTGAAATTTCAGGAAAGAAATGCTTGCATGACTAAATCTGCATTTTACTCAATCTGTTTGGCATGCCACCTAAATGGAAATTCTCAAATGCATAGATATTAAAATAATAATTATGGCCTAAGCAACAACCTTTTCTTCACATTTGATAAATATTTACTGAGCACCTATTAGGCGCAGGCACTGGGGATAGCGGGATAAATAAGATGCAACCCCCCCCTCACTGTACCCACTGCCATCCCACACCACTGTGGTCCCCTGTGCACATCGCTCCCTGGAGTTGTGCGGGGAACATCCTGCCAGACGGCATGGGACAGCCTGCTGTCACTGGGACAGATGGAGTCTCAACTATTGCCTTGGTGGTCGAGTTTGTATCCTAGGGACATCACATCCCCAGTTACATTGTGGGCCAACAGCAGGGAGTGTCTTGATGATGGTGACCCTATCTACGCCCTTGAAAGCCTTTCCCCCAGTGCTTAGTATGCGCTGGTCCTCAGCATCTCAGTAGAAATGGAAACCCGAGCAGCCTGGTGAATGCTGCCATTCTCGCATGTTTACACCCTACCTCCCTAGTTCCTCTGGTGGAAAGGCCTTCCCTCTCCAGTACATGGTGCCCCTGACCATGTGCAGGACAAGGACATGGCAGTCCTGCTGTCACTTCTTAATTGATCCATTTTTCTTTTCCTTATTTTTTTTTTAACTATCAGAGTTACAGGTCTTCATTAGCTGAGGTTTTTTTTTTTAGTTTTTTTATTTTATTTTTTATTAACATATAACGTCTTATTTGTTTCAGGGGTACAGGTCTGTGATTCATCAGTCTTACACAATTCACAGCACTCACCATAGCACATTCCCTCCCCAATATCCCTCACCCAGCCAGCCCATCCCCCCCACCCCCCTCCACTCCAGCAGCCCTCAGTTTGTTTCCTGAGATTAAGAATCTCTTATGGTTTGTCTCCCTCTCTGGTTTCATCTTGTTTCATTTTTCCCTCCCTTCCCCTATGATCCTCTGCCTTGTTTCTCAAATTCTACGTATCAGTGAGATCATATGATAATTATCTTTCTCTGATTGACTTATTTCTCTTAGCTTAATACCCTCCAGTTCCATCCACATCATTGCAAAGGGCAAGATTTCATTTTTTGATGGCTGTATAATATTCCATTGTATATGTATATACCACATCTTCTTTATCCATTCATCTGTTGATGGACATCTTGGCTCTTTCCACAGTTTGGCTATTGTGGACATTGCTGCTATAAACATCAGGGTGCACGTACCCCTTCGGATCACTACATTTGTATCTTTAGGATAAATACCCAGTAGTGCAATTGCTGGGTCATACGGTAGCTCTATTTTCAACTTTTTTTGGAACTTCCATACTGTTTTCCAGAGTGGCTGCACCAGCTTGCATTCCCACCAACAGTGTAGGAGGGTTCCCCTTTCTCCGCATCCTCGCCAACATCTGTTGTTTCCTGACTTGTTAATTTTAGCCATTCTGACTGGAGTGAGGTGGTATCTCATTGAGGTTTTGATTTGGATTTCCCTGATGCCGAGCGATGTTGAGCACTTCTTCTTGTGTCTGTTGGCCATTTGGATGTCTTTTTTGCAGAAATGTCTGTTCATGTCTTCTGCCCATTTCTTGATTGGATTCTTTGTTCTTTGGGTGTTGAGTTTGATAAGTTCTTTATAGATTTCGGACACTAGCCCTTTATCTGATTATCTGAGGTTTTCACTCTGGGTCCCTCATCTGCTGCCTGCTGTTAGGCTCTTTGTTTTGCCCCCTCCCTGCTTGTCACCTCCTGCCCTCCCCTCAGGTGCTCTGCTCCCCTAGGATCCCCTTTGACTCCTGCTATTTGCTCACTAATGAAGTCAGGCCCTCACAGCCCAGCACTTAGCACATAGTAGGGATCCAAAACTACTCACTCAGGGAGCACATGAATGAACAGATAGAGCCTTGTGGAGGAGGACAGTGAAGCTGGGCACCACCCAAGAAAGACCCCCCACACAGTCAGGGAGCCAGCCCCACTTTAGTTCTGCTAGTCGAGTGCCCCATCCACTCCCAGCCAAGCATGTCTTCTTCCTTTGGCAGCAGAGTGGTCGCTGTTTTGCACTGCTAGTCACCTCTTCCTTGCCTCCTTCTTTTGCAAAACCTGACACGTGCCCCACACCAGACGAGGGCAATGAGGCTGCAATCCCCTGGGACAACTTCAACTCATTGCACCCTGGCAAAGCCAGCATCTCGTAATGCCAGGATGTTGGTGCCACCACTCCACATCACAGCTGAGGAGCTGAAGTTCACAGTGGGGACTTGCCAAGGTCACATAGCTGGATCTGACCCCAAGCCTCGCTCACTCCAAAGCCAGTGCTTGTCCCACTAAACCACTTTTCTCCATGCATGATTACAGTCGCTGCAAAGTTTCATTAGCCCTGATCCAGAGGAAATTTGAAACTCCCTCCCATTCCATCCGAACACACATCTTCACTGGCATCTCCATAATGATGGCAACATCTCTCATGTGTCTGGGTATATCCAGGTGATGCTTAATGACAGAGATAATAATCTACTGAACTTTGATTAATTCAGTCCTCTTTGTATAAAAGTTTGGACCTTTTTTTTCCTCCTAATCGCTGGGCAGTATAACTTTTCCAGAGGCAAGAGCAGACCATTTAATTATAGTGAATGTTAGGATGTCTCTTTCTGAGAGATGATTTTATCCAATAGGAAATAGGGATCCACTGAAACCTTTTGAGAGGGGCAGGCACACAATCTGCTCTGTTCTAGTGAAATAGCAGTGTGGAGGAGAGCTCTGCAGGGAGACCACAGGGGTGAATTAAACACGTGAAGAGGAGGTGAGTGGGGGGAGAGGAAGGGACATCGAGGGGGCTATATTCCTCACTAGACTACAACTCCTTGAGGGCAGAAACATATTGCTTTTACTCACTGCTCTGTTTTTTGCACCTGAGACAAATAGTGCTCAATAAATATCAAATTTTGTAGCTACTGTTACAGGGGACTTGAAGGGATTTTGAGCTTTTTAGTAAAAGGGAGGTGACTGTCAACATAGGGAAGACCCATTTGGAAGAACTGTCTCCATGGGTTGAATGGACATGACAGATTAAGAACAAAGAGCAGTCCATAATAGTTGAGCCTCAGAGCTGGGGCCAGCCAAGCCCCACACCTGGGGAGTGGCGCGGACACTGGGGAGGAAAACCCAGGTGGAGGCATGCACACTGTGTAGAGGGGGGCGTCTAAGCTCGCTGCAAAAGCTGGAGTGCGAGTGGTGGCAACTTGGCCATCAGAGCTCCAGGAATCGTGCAACAACCCTCCAGTTGTCCGGGCAGGGAAAATCACAGAGCACCCTGGACACCTCTCTCCCTGATTGTCTCTACTCAACCAGTTGTCAATTACTTTTTTTTTTTTTAATATTTATTTATTTTAGAGAGAGAGTGAGAGAGAAAGCAGGAGAAGGGCAGAGGGAGAGGGAGAGAGAAAATTCTCAAGCAGACTCCCCGCTGGGCACAGAGCCCGACGTGGGGCTCAATCCCAACATCCTGAGATGATGACCTGAGCCAAAATCGAGAGTCCAACACTTAACCAACTGAGCCAACTGGTGCCCCAATGACTACTGATTAAACATTTGAAATAGCCCTTGAGCCCCCTCCTCCCCCTTTCCACCATCCTTGCCTGTCATCCGGGCCACTGATGCAAACCACCTGACATGCAGCACCTAGCCACAGCCCATCCTAAAGGTCACCAACAGATTTTTTTTCTGAAGTACAGGTATGATATGGTAACCTCCTACTCAAAACGACTCCAGTTGCTCTTTACCTAGCAGACAAAGCACCATTTCTGGACTTAACCACCCAAGGGCCTCCATAGGCTATCATCAATCCTGCCAGCCAGCCTCATTTCCTATAGTCCGCCTTACATATCCTGCCCTCCAAAACCATTCTCTCTCTGCTTTCCATACATTCTCTCGCCAATTCCTTATGCAGGAATGCTCTTCACCATCTGCCAGAATCACCACCATCTCTGCAAAGCCTTCCATCAGTCCTTCCTTTGACAACCCAAGGGAACTTATTTAAAACTTTTGTAGGATAATGATGATTTTTTTTTTGCCTTATATTATGATCATCTATGTACATATCTTATTTTTCTTGTTAGACCCTGAGCCCCCTAAGAGTAGGATATTTTATTATTTTAACCCCCCAGAGGTTTCATCCTTTATTTCACTTCATTTGTAATTCAGTAAAAGGAAATGAATAAATAAATGACTATATAGTTTTAAAATAATTATCTGAAAGTAAGTCCAACACAAACAGGGTCCCAGAATCCCTGGAAGGGGATGGCCAGTGCTTGGGAGGAGTTTTTACCCAGTTCTAGCTGGCTAAGTATCCTGGAGCAGTGAAGCGATTATTTCACAGAAAATGTGTAATCATTTCTGCTACGAGAGATGGCGAACTGATGCTAACTGCACAAGATAAAGAGAATATGAGCAAGCACATGATAATGAAAAACAAGAATAAGTACAGAGACCATCCTCTAAGAAAACCATGAGGCCAGGAAGTTACGATGTGAATCCAGAATTCCTGGGCTGCTTTCAATCCCTTGTGAGCAACTTCAAAATACTGCACTTAGACTGTAGACACTGCCATACGTGGGTTGTTAGATCCAGAAACAGCAACTATCATAGTAACAATAAGACCTAACATTTCACCATCACCCTCTGTACTCAACATCTTCTATGTGATTTACGCCTCTGACTTACTTCTGTGTGATTAGGGTCTAATTTCAGCTTTACAGCAACCCTCCAAGAAAAAAAAATCTGAAACAGAGAGAACTCAAGAATTTCCCTAAGACTGCTGGTCTTTTCAGGGAATGTAACAATATTCTGAGTTAAATCCCTCTTCATATGGGATTCAGAGAAATTTGCTTTTGCCTTTGGGACGTAAGCAAAATGGAGCCATCACCACCAGGTCATCAGGCTGCGTTTCATGGCCACATAGAGTGGAGGGGGTTTTGAAACATGAGGACACCACTTCTTGGCCCTCCTTTGACCTGACCATCTCTATTCATATTTGTGTGGTAATTCAGACTACTGGCTAAGACTTCATTGGAGGGGTGCCTGGGTGGCTCAGTCGGTTGAGAGTCCACCTCTTGGTTTCTACTCTGTTCCTGATCTCAGGGTCATGGTCTCGAGCCCCACATTCAGTGTGGAGGCTGCTTGTCCCTCTCCCTCTCCCTCTGTTCCCCCCTTCCAAATGTGCCTGCATGCATGTGCGCATGCACTCTCTCAAATAAATAAATAAATCTTTTAAAAAAAACTTCATTGGAAAAGACTGTGACATGACTTTAAAAAATAATTTGAATATGGGGCGCCTGGGTGGCTCAGTCGTTAAGCGTCTGCCTTCGGCTCAGGTCATGATCCCAGGGTCCTGGGATCGAGCCCCGCATCGGGCTCCCTGCTCAGCGGGGAGCCTGCTTCTCCCTCTCCCACTCCCCCTGCTGTGTTCCCTCTTTCGCTGTGTCTCTGTCAAATAAATAAATAAAAATCTTAAAAAAATAAAAATAAAAAATAGTTTGAATAAACTAGTATATTATGTAAGTACAACTTTACCTTTATAAAGCTACATTGGCAAAAATAGTGTATCCTGATAAAGTGGTTAGCAGAGCCCAAAACAGAAAAAGTGCCCAATAAAGCTTAGCTTTAAATATTATTCTCCTCATTCTCACCATTATTTCATTAAAAAAAAATTTTTATTTAAATTCAATTAGCCAACATATAGTACATCATTAGTTTCAGATGTAGTGTGCAATAATTCATCAGTTGCATATAACATCCAGTGCTCATCACATCACATCACATGCCCTCTTTAATGCCCTTCACCCAATTACCCCATTCCCCCACCCACCTTCCCTCCAGCAACCCTCAGTTTGTTTTCTAGAGTTAAGAGTCTCTTACGGCTTTTCTCCCTCTCTGATGACTTCCCCTTCAGTTCTCCTTCCCTTCCCCTATGATCCTCAGGGCTATTTCTTATATTCCACCTATGAGTGAAACCATATGATAATTGTCTTTCTCTGTTTGACTTATTTCACTCAGCATAATACCCTCCAGTTTCATCCTCATGGCACTCACAAGTCTTATGTGTGTCCCCCATGAGCTTCACATGACCACATGCATTTAACAAATGTGAAAAGCAAGGAATCAAGGGGTTAGTGACCTATTTGTAACCATCACAAAGCCAGTAAATGGAGGAACCAAGTGTGCTGGTTAATACAGTATGTCAACTTGGCTGGGCCACAGGTACTGAGATATTTGGTGAACATTATTTCTGGGTGTGTCTGTGAGGGTGTTTCCGGATAAGATTAGCATTTGAATTGGTAGACTGGGTAAAAAGCACATTATCCTTCCTAATGGGAGTGAGCCTCATCCAATCTGTTGAAAGCCTGAATAGAATAAAAGGCTGAGCAAGAAAGATTTCTCTCTGCCTCATTATCCTCAAGTGAGTACATCCATCTTCCCCTGCCTTTTGGACGTAGAGTTAAACTGGTTTCATAGCATCAGTTCTCCTGGGTCTTCAGTTTGCTACGTGGAGATCTCGTACTTCTTGGACCATATATGAATGGATTCTATTGGTTATGTGTCTCTGGAAAACCCAGACAGATACTGTAGGATTTCCATTGCATTCCCATCAAGACCAGGTTCTCAACACAACATGGATGACCTTGTGTGATCTGGCTCTTCTCAACACCTCAAGCCTCATCTTGCAGCACTCCCCAGTACCCACCCCACCACAGCATGGTCTGCACTCAGGTGAGAAGAGACTGCTGCGTGGCCATCTTTGAGGCTCCTCAAATGCGCTACTCTCTCTCCAACCGCAGCAGCTGGGTGCATGCTTGTCCCCCTCCTGGGACGCTTTCCCCAACATACTCTTCTTTGACCTGACTCATGTTGAAGGACATCATACTTGACCCCTAGTCCAGGCCAGGTACCTTGTCACATGTTCTTATAAAACCGTGCACCTCTACTTCATAACACATGTCAGTGTGTCATCCTATGCTCACTGAGCAAGATGAGTTGATCAATGCCAGAAACTTCCAGTCATCTATCATCTCCATAAGGACAGGATCATCACATCTCCAGCTTCCTGGCACACAATAGGCGTTTATAAATACTTGTTAAGAAAATAAATAAAGTCCACTGTCTTTCTTGAATCATTCTTTCCTCCTCACCACATTCCTGTCATCTGAACTGTAATCTGTTTACAGGGTTTCAGTTTCCACCTACAGAGAAAGGCAAGAGTTGTCCACTTAGCTTGTGAATATCTGCTCAGAGCTACCTCTAGGTAAGGATCCATCCATAAAATTCTTTGGGGCTGGGTGAGGGATGATGTAGTATGTTCCCAGCAAATATCAAACCAGAGACTAAAATCGAAGGAACAATGCCAGGAGTGAAGGCTGTCTGCAAGCCACTGTTCTGCTTGAGACTCTCAGAGCATGGCAAGTCCCTGGAGCCTCTGCCTGTGGCCTTTCTTGAGGTGGCCTTCCTGGAGGACAAAGCCAACTCCATGTGAGAAACTAGTCATCACTCTGGGTGACACACTGATCCTCATGGGCTGGAAGGTGTCGTTCTTAAAGATGGCTTCCTACTGTAGGGGGATGAGGAGCAGGCACTGCGGAGACCTGCTTCCTTCTCTCCAGGCTCTGCTCTGCCTCACCACATTTCTCCCATGCTCTGTGCGGTGCCTGGAGTCCTGCGACATTTAGACATTTGAGGACACTCCTGAGCGAGCAGCTTCCACCATGTTGTCACCCTTTATCCTTTCTAACCCACATTCCCTCAGTGGCCCCCTCCATCGCCCTACCTGCTGTTTCTCAGGCTAGATACTGTTTTCTCTGGAGGAGGATGAGCTAAATCACTCCTCACTACAAACTCAGCATCAAGAGCTCTGTGATTCAGCTCACTCAGGTGTTTTAACATTTTCTTTTTGGAAAGAGATTCTGTTTTCCATTCAGTTTGTTTGTTTTAAAACCACATTTGCTTACTTTGCTCGGGTCTCCTTCAACACCAGGAAATGAAGACACAAAGATTGACATGGATACTTACCTTTGAGGTTTGGTTCCAAGATTATTATTTCATCTTGGGGTTTTAATAACCTTGCAAGGGAGGTATTTTAATCTCCATTTTATAGCTGGAGGAGCTGAGGGCTTCCAGGCTGGTTCGAGCAAAGTTTGCAATGGATGGCAGACACTTAAATGTTGAAAGGCAGCACCCTGTCCCCCTCTTACTCACCCCGGTCAGCAAAAGCACCAACAATAAGAAAGCCTAAATTTGAAATTTGACAAAATAATCAGATTTCTTAATAATCATATTGCACATTTGCCTCGTATACTATAGTTTGTAATGCATACATATTTTCTCATTTTAACTTCACTCCAGCTCCATGCGGTGGAATTGGAATGTATAGTCATTCAGCACAGACAGTTAAGGAAACTGAGGCTTACAGAAGTTATATACCAAATGCAAGGTCACAGAGGTGGCAGTAGAGCTTGACCTTAACCCATATCTGTCTGGCTTTATCCCAGAGTCAACAAAGTAGAGGGGAAGAGAGGAGGGAGGAAACAGAGCACCCTGTGTGCTGGTCTTGGAGAGGTGAAGGTGCGGTGATCCTGCTGACTAACCTGCCACAGAGTAGTTTAGAGCCTGGTACGTAGTAGGGTTGTAGCTTGATCCTGACACTAAACCAGATCCTGGGCTAATTCTTATAAACTCTTACAAGTCAGCTTGCTCCTTTTGGTCTAGGGAAATTGGCAGAGCATGGAGAGAACAATGAGAGAGAGAAGGCATGGTCACATTTCCATTTTTGTCACAGACTTTTGATGTTGAGGATGAGCCTGGATGTTGGAATAAGGAGATCTGGGTCCAGCCCCGCCCTCGAACCAGTTACCTGTGTCTCCTTCAGCATGCTGCCTCCCCACATTTTGCCCAACACCATGCCAGATGTTCACATACATACAGTCATGTAGTTCTCAACACATCTATAAGGTACATATTATTATTCCTGATTGACAAATGAGGAAATTGAAATCCAGGGAAATGAAGAGAGCTTAGCAAAATAGCATTGGTATTATGGGAAGCAAGGATTAAAACTCAGGGCTAGGCATCCACTGTTATCAGGCCATTCAGACCCATACTTTAAATTAATATATCGTCCTCTCTAGGCATAGCAACGGTCTAAAAGGTGGAGTGGAGTTTTATTAATGATTAAAGGATTAGGAAAAAAAAAAGACAGGTTCAGGGATATCTACTTATTTTTCACTGTTGGACAGCCAAGGCAGTGCTTTATGGGAGAGACGTCAACCCTGGGTCCCTCCCCACACTCACCTCCAGTCACCTGGCTTCCTCTCTACCAGGACACTGGGATGACTTTCACACGTGGTCACCACCGATGTCTGTGTTACTCAAGCCACTGGACACTATCTAGACCTTGGTCTTCCTTATCCATCCCCTGTTCACCTCCTTCTCAAAAATCAGGTTTTTCCCTGATCTTTAACACTTGTTTTCTCTCGTTTTCCTCCCACTTCCGTATGTGCTCCTTAGGTATCTCCATTATTGGACGTCATCCCTTAAATGTCAATTTCTTTTATGGTTTCTTTCTTATCCCCCTTTTGTGCTCTGTGAAATTTCCCTTTGCAGTTTCATCCATTCCCAGAGCTATAACTGATTACTCTACTGCAATGGCTCTCAACTCTATAATTCTAGCCCAAATCTCTTGCCTAAATTCCAGTTACCTGGAGGACATCTCCCCACTTGGACGTCCTGAAGTTGCTTTTATTTCAACTCAGCTAAACTCCTCTTAGTACCTGAGCCTCTTCTTCCTCCTCTGTCCCATGATGAAAGGTGACACATCAGTTGAGAAGTCTACCTGGAAACCAAGGTGTATCCTGGTCTCCTCCTTCTCCTTTGGCCTTTATTTTCTATCACATAGGAGGTCCTGAGGCTTCTATTCTGAACTTTTTCAGACTCTTTCCTCTTCTCTCCATCCTCACTGCCTCCAAGTCGTTCACACTGCCATTGTCTCCTACCAACTTCATTACAGCAGTCTTTGAATGGGCTTCCTTGCCTTCCTTCCTGCTCTACTTCGGTGCCCTCCCTGCTCCATAAGCTGTGACCAGGGGTCACGTCTCTTCCCTGTTCTCAGGTACCAGTGGCCACCAAGTGCATGAGGGATGCAAATCTCTCACGGGAGCTCACATCCCTTCGTGATCTGCCCTCTCCCCTTTCCAGCTTGATCTTTTCTGACTCCTCACCTGCAGCTTAGTTTCCAGACATTCCAGACTTCTGGCAGTTCATGACTTTGCCAGGCTCCCACACTTGTACTTTCTAGCACATGTTGTTCTCATTACTTGAATCCTCCCACCTGCCTTTTCTTAGCTGCTGGCAGATATCCTTCAAATCTCAGTTTAGATATCGCTTCCTCTGAGAAGCCTCCCTAGACCTCTCCTTCCTCCCCCAAGGGCCAATAAATACTTTCCTTGTGCGCTCCCGTAGTGCCCTGTGCTTATATTCATCACAGCATTTAGCACACTCTTTTTTAATGACCCATTTATTCCTCTTGGCTTCCCCCGAGCTCAGGGGAGGCTGGATTTCAGTCATAGTTAAAAGTCCTATGCATAAAACAAGGCCCCCAGAACAATTGTTTTCTGGAATAAATGAGCGGGTATGTGATCTTGGTGCATGTTTGCTACACAGCGTCATGTTCTTATGGCTCGTTGTGTCTGTATAATGCAACAAGTCAGGGCTCAGCAGATCAAGATATCTCATAATTTCAGACCCTGAAAGCTGTGGGAAACACACGGGTTCCTATCACCTGATGACTCATGTCTACCCCAAGTTATATTTTTAATTTGCAGATTCAAGCAATAAACATGTTTCCTGGGCAACTCAAACCTCATCTCAGCTCTGACTATGCATTTGCATCACTTCCCCCACTATTAGATCTTTCCTTGATTTGAGACTCTCAACCCCGCTGTTTATGGTGGCATTTCATTAAAATATGGTGGATATGTAAATAATAAGTCAATCCCCCTACTTCCCAAAAGCCTACAGTATGGAACTGCTCCTCTTCTCTCCTCAAGATTATCCTCAATCTATTCATAAATATTACTGGGCTTCGTTCCCTACAGGCCCATATTGTACTATAATAGCTTTTAAGGGATTTACTCTGAAAGAAGAACCTGTAAATAAGAAGTTCACTTTCTAATGTCCCTTTTTTTTTTTTCGAGCCATTTGCAGTTATAGATTTTGTGCTAAATAATTCCAGTGTAATAATGACTATCTTTCATTCAATCAACAAACACCATCTGAGTGTCAAACATGCCATCAGAAATTGAAGGTACAAAGATGAAGTAGATCCAGGTTTTAGTCTTAGGATGCCTACCAGAGGAGAGAGCCTTCAACAAAAAAGAAAAAAAAAAAAGAATTACATTAAAGTAAGATGAGAGCAGTTGCCCCCAGATCAAATATATAGCTCTATTATTAGAGCCTAACAATCTGTTCTCTTATATGTCATTGTTTTACTAAACTGCAGACCCTGGAGCGTCATGACCAAAGAGAAACCTTGCTTATGAAGATTTGAATGCAATCCTTTCAATCATTTTGTTTTAACTTATTAGAATTTTGTTTTTGTTGTTGTTTGTTTATTACAGAAAAGAAAAATAAGGTAACAAAAAAATTGATCTATGATCCCACATTTAGATTATTTTCTTCATTTGCCAGTTCTCTTCTTTGATTCCGTGGTCTGGACCAGGACAGTTGCTCTGGGGCTGGGCAGCACTGATGGTGCTTTTGATTTTACTGATATGGGTAAGAGTCAAAGAAAGTTCTAGATAAAGTTCTGCTCCTAGCTTCATTCCTTATTTTCCTGTCAAACTAGACTGAGAAGCAGAAGAATTTAGATGAAAATGTTGTGTGACAGATAATTTATTCCTCTTCTTTTGCAGATAGAGAGGAGCAGTGTCATGACCCGGGCAATACAGCCATGTTAGCCAGGGAATTATGGAGACACAAACTCATGTCTCTTTCCCTCATGTCCTATGTCCAAAAATAACAATAAAAATGACAGGGAGAATTTAGAAGTAATTGGTGTATATTCCAGATGGGGTGATAGTAAAATATTTGGGGTCTTTCCTTTGAAAGCTAAAAATTAACAGATGAAGTTGACAGTCATGAAAAAAATGCGTTAGGCAAATGTGAACTTTCTCCTTTCTGTTTTTATATCTCCTGACCAGAATACACTCACTTCAGATCTATCTAGTCAACTGCCTACTACTCATTTCCACCTGCAGATTTCATGGACATGTCCCAATCTTAGTCACTACCTCCGTACCACACCACCACTAGGCCAGATCTCACTCAGAGGACGGAGCCAATGGCCAAGCCAGAAATCTACAGATCTTCTGCCCCATTCTCCACTGTCTCTCCAAACAATCCAGTTCCAAGACATCGGCCAGTCTACAGTCAAAGTTTGAATTACAATATCACACAGTGAGTTGGAATCAGGAAAAACTCACAACAGACCATCTACTACTATTTTGTGCTACCCCTTTTTGACTTATCCCTCCTTTAACAACCATGCCTACCAAGCAACCCTACTGTGTGTCTAACCCAGCTCCATCCTGTTGTGTTTAAAATCATTTGATCTTGTTATTTTCTAATTTAATGAAGCAGAGATGTGGGACAGTAAAAGTGAAAGTTCAAGGCCATGAGGTTACAGAGGAAAGTAATGTAAGTACTTTGCTGTTCAGAAGGTCACATCCCTCTGGTAAGTCACTACAATTTGAGAAAGTTTCCCTGAGTGAGTTAGGAGCCACTTGACGGGAAGCACTGAGGACAAATGGGAAATGATTTTTACTGAGCTCCAGGGTGGGCTTCAAAGAAGAAACATTAGACCCTAACCTTAAAGTACTATAAGAATTTCAAAATGTGTACTGAGTATAAAAATCATATAGGGAGAAAATAATGACCAAAGCACAGTGCCAGAAGAATGTCAGACAGGTTTAGATGGTCAGTAATCATATGCTACCTGCAAAGTCCTCCTCTCTTTTTTCTTACCTCGTAAAGCATCTCAGGCATCATGTCTCCTAGAAGGCTGGACAAATTCTCCCATTCCAGTATGGGTTAGGGTCCCTTCCTCTGCATTCCCATTTCAACCAGTACTAATCTGAGTTATCACACTCTGGGTTACCATCATTACCAGTCTATTTCCCTCTGTCAACTGTGAGTTCTTTGCCAACAGAAAACAAGTCTTGTTCATCCATGGGTCCCAAATGTCAAGTACAGGGTTTGATTCATAGTAAGAGACAGTCAGGGTTTGCTAAATACATGATTGCATGAAGAAATATGTAGATATTCTAGTTAGATACAAACTCCTTTGGATTGAGGGCAGGAAAGAAGAGAGGAATTTTGCAAAAGTGGTAAGAAAGCAAGGGTAGAAAATAGGGTTAAACAAAACAAAATGGTTAAGCATATATCATGAATGTTCATTATATATATAAATGTTTATTATATATTTATTATTATAAATTATATATTTATATGTGGTACGTATTATATAATTATAGTATGTTTATGTATATGTTACTTCTATATAATTTTATATATATAGCTTAAAGGAGTGGCAACTCTGAAAAGATTCTAAGTAAAAAACCTAGAGGCCAAGTGCCAAGTGGAACCAGAATCCAGAGATAAGAAGTAAAACATCAGCTCCCCCTGGGGGCATCTGTGTTCCTCTTCTGGAAAGAGCACACACGTCTACATAGGCTCAAGGGGACAGAGGCAATGCCTAGGGCCTGCACAAGGAAAGTAGCTGGACTGAAAACTCCTGCATGAAGCCAGGATAACCAATAAATACATCCTTCATCAAAAAAAGGGTAGGATAGAAAAATTACCCTACAGTGAAGAATAAAATGAAACCACCTGTCTATCCACCTTTGGTTTTGAATGCTTGGCGGGGCGGGGGGTGGGGGGTGGGGCGGGGGGGTCCATGGGGAGGGATGTGGAGAGAAAGGAAGAAATATTCCCAGAGAATTATTAACCAAGAGTTGGACCTCAGGTATCTTTGGGGTCTGAAATACCTGTGTATTCCACAAAGGTCCAAGCAGGAATTTTATGTGATTCTTGTAGGTAGTCTACTTAGGCTCCTAGCAGAAACAAAAACAGACATTTCCTGGAATAATTAGAGAACTCAAACCAACTTCAAATAAGTTGAATAGATAACATTTCAGGGAATAGTAAAAACAGCAGGAACAACACACACACACACACACACACACACAAGGGAACTGGGCACCATGATGAGAGTCAGCCAAAGAAGCCAACAATATATTGTATTAAATTATGCAAAGAATTCAGACACTAAGATTCATATGAGTATAAATGTATACAGACATGCTAAAATAAAAAGGAATCAAAGATAGAATTAAGAGACAATTTTTAAAAATGACCAGGTAGGTTTGAAAAATAACCAAATAAATTTTCTAGAAATTAACACTATAATAATTCAAAGTAAGTTGGCCAGCAGATTTAACAAGCTGAAGACTGATCACCAGTAATTATCCATAATGCAGCACAGCAAGACAGACAAATTATGAAATAAATGGTGAAAGACACAGATTGAGGAGATCCAACATAGATCAGAGTTCCAAAAAGTTTTTTTTTTTTTAATTGAGATAAAAGGAAGACTTAAAACTTAGAATCATAGTAACTTAAATTTTTCAGGACTGATGAAAAACTGAGTCTTCCTATTCAGACAGTCCAACATAGCTCAAGAAGGATAAATTTAAAGAAGCAGTCTTATCATCTAGATACATTTTAGTAAAACTAAAAGCCTCTGGGGACAAAGAAAAGAAATTAAAAGTATCAGAAGGAAAGGACACATTTCTTGGAGGAGGAAGGGTAATTGTACTGACAGTGACTCACTACCAACAATGGAAACCAAAACTAGGAAAAAAGTACCTGATGGTAAAAGATACTAACTGCCAGCAAAATATTTTTTGAGAAAAAGAGCAAAATTTAAAAACCTAATATGCATAAACCTAATAATCTTTATAACCCACATACATGCACTAAATAATTTCAAAATATATTCTTCAGATAGAAAAAAAAAAGATGCCAGAAGGAAGGTCTGAAAAAGACACAGAAATGGTGACCAGGGAAAATGGTGTGGCTACATCTAAGCTGATACTGAGGGTAAAACAATAGTACCTAATTCATAAGGTTAAAAAAAAAGGGGGGGAGAGAAGAGAAACCAAAACACTGTTAACAATTGTATTGAGAAGGGGAATAATGGAAATGAAAAAAATAAGAGTTTTTTATTGTTTCAGAGAAAGTTAAGGTCCTTAATTAACTTTATAGTCTGCCAGTTTAATGAGCCATATTGTAATTTCTAGGCTAATCAATAAGAAGAGGTCGACTATTTAGTTTCCAAATAAATAGAAAAGAGGATGAGAAATAATACCTAATCTAGAAAAAATACTTAATTTCCAAAGGAAAGCAAGAAAAAAAAAATTTTAATAGGAAAAAATGTGGCAGTAGAATGCAAGAAATAAATAGATTTTACAAAATTACTTGAAGCTTATTGATAATAACATGAAAATACAAAAATTATTAGAGAATAATTGAATAATAAAACACACATATATTCCGGGGTTCTACCTAAGATACAAACATATAGAAATACTTCTATTTATAAAAAATGTATCTTTTAAAATAAGAAAAAGAGAAAACTGGTCTGAACACAGAACGTGAAGCCCCTGAATTTGTTTATGCTGAGCCTGAATTCTGCAATTTTTCTGCTCAGTCATTTTGCCCCCAAAAGAAGCGTTCTTATCGCTCAGAGCCCTGTGTTCGTGGTGATCTCTTTTTCTTAACTGACATCTTCGTGTGAGGCTTCAAGTTCTTCTATCACTATTAAAGCTGACCTCACACTATCTTGAAATGCACTTGATGCTTCATTTCCTCTCTGCCGAAATTTCACAGATGCCCCTACAGATGCCAGCAGTCATGGCTTTTATGATCTGTCCCCTGGGAGACAAAACTTGGCTGTGCTGAGTGAGCGACTGCTCTACCAAGACCCCGACCTGGCTGTCGCTGTGCCCAGAGACCTCTCTCTGTAGACTGTGCGTCAGCCCCCAGCACACCCAAGTCCCAGCTCTGCCCCAGGGCGTCAGAAAAGTTTTCTGAGGCAGGGCTGGGGAAAAGCTCTAGACTCCAAGAGCAACATTCTGATTTCCATTCTGACTTCTATTATCCTCAACTTCCTCAACAGCAGATTCCCGGGGAAGGGACAAATATCGTCAATGGCTTTGTCCCATTCAACCCTCTCAAAAACTTTATGAGGTATGGCAATTTCCTAGGTTGCGAACAGAGACTTTGTGAGGGAAACCATTTTTCTAAGCTTACAAAGACAGGGAATGATAGAGATGAGGTAGGAGCCAGGACTTCTGAAGCCAAATCTCATGCCCCGGCCCCTGCACCAAGATGCCCTATCGGCCGACACTGATGTTGGGAAAACCACATGAAGTGTGTTCAGAAATTATTCCGAATTCATCAAGCACTAGGCAAATATCTGTGACCTCTAATAAGCCCAAATCTTGTTTGCCACTAGTATGAATTCTGCCTGGGCAACATCAACCTATAATCAAACATACCTGCGCTGATTTAAGGAGGGTTATACCAGCAAGTCCTCCTCTCCTCCAGCATTAACATCCTCAAAAATGGATGTCAACAGGACAGCAAGATCATTGTCTTGACACCGTTGGGCTCTATTCAAATGCAGGAAACCAGGGAGGAGAGCCACCTTTCAACTTTTATAGCCACTTAAGTCTAGTTCCTTTGCCCATGGAGATGTTCACCAACCACAGTTGAATGGATAAGAAGACAAAAACCTACTTTCTTGAGGCATTTGCTGGGACCACTTCTGCTCTTGACCATTGTGCTATAAATATCAAGTGTAAGTTGGTAGTTACACAGACAAATCCTCCTTGGGTAGGTAGTGGTTTCCTGGGTTCTCAAATCTGCTCTATCTGTGCCAGGAAGCCCAGAAGAGTTGGTGCTTGCTTCAACAGCCCACATTGACTGCTGGTGACGGTCCAGGCCAGCTGGACACCCCCCAGATCCTCTACCTCAGCATGGTGACTCCGAACTTTACTGCCATAACTGCTGGTTTATTTTTCTATGAGGAATGACACAGAAATTGGCTCAAGGCATGAATCATGTCAAAAGTTACAGAAAGCCTAATGTTGGCTGCAAGTACAAACTTTCAGATGGTTTACAAATGGAGAACAAATAGCAAAAGTGAAGAAAGAGGAATACAGGGGGTAAAAAAAGCCTTCCTTAATTGGCAGGACACAGAACAGAGGAGTAACAGGAAACACGCTGGAAGGCAAGGTTAAATACTAAAAGGGGAGCATCTCAGGAAAGATCTTTATCATAGAGAGCTTGTTTCCTTTCATTCTGGGGTTCTGAAGGCTAAAATAAGTAGCCTTGGTTCCAAGAGACCTGTTTTCTTAAAGGGCAAAGAGCAAATATATTGAAGTGTTCCTGGTGCCTTTGGCAATGATCTAAAGGGAAAATCCTGCTACTTTTGGACTGATGTGCATATTCTTAGCAGGAGGGCCCAGGAGGGGCCCTGGGTATCAGAAAAAAACATTCAACTGAATTAAGCATCTAATCTGACTTCTTTGGAGCATCCATTTCCTAACTTAAAATTAGAATAATGTCTTCATATGGTCGTTGTGAAGAGGAAATGAGATAAGGTATAAAAAAAAAGAAAACTGTAAAGAATGCTTGATATATAAAGGATTGGTTGTGACCAAATCCCTCCTCTCTCTTTGGCCCAAGAATTGAATACAGCATCAAGTCCACAATAATAGTGATACATTACTAATAACATAAACTTATAAACTACAATAAAAAATTTCAGTGTCCCAATTATATGTAATAGAATGAATAATAATTTATTAATGTGATCTCTTCATTGATCATAACATTTTTATACCTTGTTTTTCTGATTAGGTCATCACAATGTATACTTCATTTTAACTTCATTTTTAATTTATATAACTGAAAGTGACAACAGTCACTCTTGGCAAATGCAAAATCACAAATGATTTTTGATCATTTTTACTTCTCAGAAGGATATTTCTGCAGATGCAACTGTGATTAGAGCTTTAAAGGGACTTTATGGTTTGTGAAAATACTGATAAATTAGTTTTTATAATTTATAATTTAAATATAAATTATAATACCTCTAGATCTGATGATTCTTACACACAGTTTTTCGAGGAATATTTAACTCTTTCTATAATCAGTTTTCACTAATCATCAGGAAAATGCAAAATCTGAACCCCAAGAGATATCACCTCACATGTATTAGGATGACTAGTATCAAAAAGAAAAGAGATAACAAGTGTTGGCAAGGATGTGGAGGAAAAGGAGCCATTATGCACTGTTGGTGGGAATGCACGCTGGTGTAGCAATTATGGAAAACAGTATGGAGGTTCCTTAGGAAATTAAAAATAGAACTACCATATGATCCAGCAATCCTACTTCTGAGTATATTTCCAAAGGAAATGAAATCAGTTATGTCTAAGAGATATCTGCACTCCCATGTTTATTGCAACATTATTCACAAAGGCCAAGATTGGGACACAACCTAAGGGTCCATCAACAGGTGAATGGCTAAAGAAAAAAATACACACACACACACACACACACACAGTGGAATATTATTTAGTTTTAAGAAGGAAGGAATTTTTGCCATTTGCAACAACATAGATGAAACTAGAGGACATTATGCAAAGTGAAATAATCCATGCACAGAAAGACAGATACAGCATAATTTCACTTAAACAGGGAATCTAAAATAACCACTCATAGAAGCAGAGAATAGAATGGTAGTTGCTGGAGATGGTGTGCGTGTGGTTGGGGCGGGGGGGCAGGGGTGGTGGAGAGGGGGAATGAGAAGACATTGGTCAAAGGATACAAAGTTTTAGTTATGCAAGATGAATGAGTTCTGGAGATCTAGTGTCCACCATGGTGATGATAGTTAACAATATTGTATTGCATACTTGAAATTTGCTAAAGGGATAGATCTTAAATCTATACACACACACATACACACACACATACACATACACATATAATGGTAACTATGTAGAAGTGAGTGATTATTCATTTAATAGTAGTGATCTTTTCACAATGTATACATTTTTTAAAGCAAGTTAAATATAAACAATTTTTATGTCAAAGATATTGCAACAAGATTGTCAAATGAAAAAAAGTGAAATAGAATAGTTAATTTTAAACAATATAGGAATATTACTTCTATGTGGAGAGATCATTTATGGGAAGGTATTGTTGGCCATTTCAATGACTTTATAAAATGGACCAGTAGACAAGGATGACCACCAGCCTGTCCTGGTTTGTCCAAGACCATCCAAGATTCAGTCGTGCACCTCTCTGTTCTGACAAACGGAACTTTTTGGTAATCTTAGTAAACAACATAATGGTTCTACCTTGACAGCTTTTTTGATGTATCTCAAAGAGATTTTTCTAGTGGAATCCTGTTAAAATAAGCATAATTCTATTAGATTTTTTAAATGAATTTAATTTAAAATACAAGATAATACGATGTCATTTGAATATTTCCTCTGACATTTTCTACAACTTGTGCTGATCATACAAGAAACTGAAAGTGGCTTTACAATTTGTGTATAATTTAAAATATCTATTCATGCATTCTATCACTATATCTGTAATTATAATAAAATTAATTTTAAAATTATCTTACTCATCAAAAATGCATTCATCTGAAGCTTCCCATAACAATAGTGTTCTTTTTCATCAAATATAGTAGTCAGCAAATTTAATCTCTATTTCTAGGCCAAAGGATATTTGCTTTGTTCTATTGCCACAATTTTCAAAACGAGATTTTAAACTCTTTAAAGATTTCTAATAAATGCCTTCTATGTTTTATTGCAATGTTCACATATACACAATGTTCACATATACACTGAAGTGAAATTCACATAACATATAATTAACTATTTGAAACTACACAATTCAGTAGCATTTGGTACAATTCACAATGTTGTGAAACCACCACCTTTCTAGAGTTTCTATACACCTCATATGTATTAAGCATTCATTCTTTTTTTTTTTTTTTTTTAAAGATTTTATTTATTTATTTAACAGAGAGAGACACAGCGAGAGCAGGAACACAAGCAGGGGGAGTGGGAGAGGGAGAAGCAGGCTTCCCGCGGAGCGGGAAGCCCGATGTGGGACTCGATCCCAGGACCCTGGGATCATGACCCGAGCCGAAGGCAGACGCTTAACGACTGAGCCACCCAGGCGCCCTTAAGCATTCATTCTTATTTCCCCACCCTTATATGCTGGAAATTATCAATCTGTTTTCTGTCTGTGTGAATTTACCTATTCCGGATACTCTATATGAAAGGAATTATACAACATGTGACCTTTTGCACCTGGCTTCTTTCACTTCGTATAGTGTTTTCAAAGTCCATCCAAGTTGTATCATGTGTGAGTGCTTCATTCCTTCTACTGGCTGAACAATTGTATGTGTGTACCACACTTCGTTTATGCATTCATCCATGGTGAACATTGGCTTGTTCCCACTTTTTCATCTTTGTAAATAGTCCTGCTATCCATAGTTGTGAAAAAGTATTTGTTTGAGTGCCTATTTTCAATTCTGTTTTGGTATATACCTATGGATAGAATTGCAGGGCCGTACAGTAATTCTATGTTCAACTTTTTTTTTTTTTTTGAAAGAGAGAGAAGGAATGAGCATGAGCTGGGGGAGGGGCAGAGGGAAAGAGAGAGAGAGAGAATCTTAAGTAGGCTCCATGCCCAGCACTGAGCCTGAGGCTAGGGCTTAATCTCAAGACCCTGAGATCATGACCTGAGCTGAAATCAAAAGTTGGACGCTTAACCAACTGAGCCACCCAGGCACTCCTATATTCAACTTTTTGAGGAACCACTAAACTATTTTCCAGAGGGGCTGAACTGTTTTACATTCCCCCAGCAAGAGTTCCTATTTTTTCACATGCTTGTCAACATTTGTTATTTTCTGGTGTGTGTGTGTGTGTGTGTTTTGTTTTGTTTTCTTTTGTTTTTTTAATAGCGATCCTGGTGAAGTAGTCTTCAGTGTAATTTCAATTTGCATTTCCTTAGGGCCATAGCTGTTGAACATTTTTCATGTTCTTGTTGGATATTTGGAGATCCAATCTGTGGAGAAATGTCATTCAAGCCTTTCTGTCCACCTGAGGGAGATTGTCTTCTTGTTGTTGAGCTGTAAGGGGGTTCTTTATACATTCTGGCTACTAAAACTTTGTATCAGATTTATGATTTGTGATTACTTTCTCTCATTCTGTAGGTTGCCTTTTCACTTTCTCGATAATGTCCTTTGATGCATAAATGTTTTCGATTTTTATGAAGTCCAATTTATCTATTTTTCTTTTGTTGCTGATGCTTTTGATATTAAATCTAAGAACCCATTGTCAAATCAGAGGTCATAAAGATTTACCCCTACGTTTTCTTTTATTGATTGTATTTGTTCCTATTAATGGTTTCAATTCTTATATTTAGGCCATTGATCCATTTTGAGCTAATTTTTGTATATGGAGAGAAGTAGGGATCCAACTTCATTCTTTCACCAATGGTTTCCTATTTGTCTCAACACCATTTATTTAAGAGATTGTTCTTTCCCCCATGGAAAGGTCTTGGTACCCTTGCTGAAAATCAATTCACCATGAATGTCTGGGCTTTTCCTGGGGTCTCATTTCTATTCCGTTGATCTCTAGGTCTATCCTTCTGCCACTACCATACTGTTTTGATTACTATAGTTTCGTAATAAGTTTTGAAATTGTAAATGTGTGAGGCCTCCAACTTTTTTTATTAAATTTTATTTTGGCTATTTGGGACCCCTTGAAATTCCATATGAATTTGAGGATCAGCTTTTCCCTTTCTGTAAAAACAACAGCAAAAGTCCTTGGAATTTTTATAGCATTGCACTGATTCTGTAGATTTCTTTGGGGAGCAGCCTCCTTCACAATATTAAATCTTTTGCTCCATGAACATAGAATGTCTTTCCACTTATTTAGGTCTTCTTTCACTTCTTCCAGAAATGTCTTACAGTTTTCAGTGTATAAGTCTTTTACCTCCTCTGTTAAATTTATCCCTAGGTATTTTATTCTTTGGGGCGGTATTTTAAATGGAATTGTTTCAATTTTTTTTTGAAATATCTATTGCTGATGTAGAGAAATGCGACTGATCTTTGTGCGTCGACCTTGTACCTAGCAACTTTGCTGAATTTTTTTATTAGCTTTAGTAAGATTTTTTTGTGAGAGCTTTGGAATTTCCTGTATAGAACATGTCATCTATGAATAGAGATAGTTTAACTTCTTCCTTTCTGATGTGGAATACTTTTATTTGTTTTTCTTGCCTAACTTCTCTGGCTAGACTTCCAGCACAATGTTGCAGAGCTGGACTCAGGGCTCTAGAGCATTGCAAGTTGCTACGGCCTGTAATACTTAGTGCAGGTTCTTTCCTGCATGCCCACTGACTTTTGGACTCAGTTCTAACAGTTAGAGATCTTCCTCAGGAAGAGTTTGGGTGAATTCTTAATTCATTTGTTAAAATATATAAAAATCGCCACATCTTCAGATGTTTGCAGTAACAATTAATTGACACTGGGAAAGGCTGACATTTTTGAGGCAAATTTCAAGAATGAAAATAGGAAAAAAAGAAAGCTTTACCAGGTATTTGGGACTAAAATATGTATATCAAAATGTATATCAAAAGCCAAGCATGAATTTTTTCCATTTTGAGCTGTGTTTTTATAAGGATACTTTTCAGTTGTGATAACTTTTTTAAACTAACAAGTCAATCAAATAAGCTTAAAACCAGATTTCTAATCACTGTATTGCCATGAATTAAGCCAAGACTTAAAAAAAAGAATGGTTAATCATACTGTTCTTGCTAAGATAGGTATTAATAAATAATTTTAGTTAAAATACTTTATTGAATTGAAAAAATAGATCATTTTAAAACTATGTATCTTATTTTTAAAATGCATATTTACAAAACAAATGAAAGTTAGTTCCAAATAAATACAATAGTATATTGGGGTATAGGTTCAAATATTCCTGCTTAATAGTGTTGAATGATCAAAAGGCTTAGAGACCATTGCCAGAGACATTTATGTTTATAATTTATCTCTACTATCAGACCTTAAAATCGAAGGACTCAGTTTTCATTTCTGATTCTTTTTTCAATCCTCTGCAGCACATGGTAGAGTATCTTGCACATGGCAAATGATGGGTAATTATCTGTCGAACAAATGAGGAAATAAATGCATGACTGTTGCATGATCTGCAAGGAGTGATTGACTACCCAGCTACCAACCCTCAGTAAAGGAATCATTTTCACTCTTACTAAGCTATCTTATCACAAGACAACTGAAATCAAAGAGCCCACGTGACTTCCCCTTCAACTTGCTCTGTACTCTGGCCATCCTGTCAACACGTCTGTAGCATTCTCTCTGCCTAGTAGGTGCTCCTAAATATATGCTAATTTAATGCAGACACACTTCCATAATGAGACATGATTCGAATATTTCCATAACAAACAAAAGCCACTCAAAATTAAGTGAATATTCCAAGAGAATAAGAAAGTGGAGATATTTTTTTCTGCCTTTCACTTAAAAAGCTTTTCTGCAAAAGTCTTTTAACTTTAACCTGTGAGTGGTAGGGAAGGACACCCCAAATGGTCAGCCATAGATAGCCGTGCACCAGCTGGGACAGGCAGGAGAAAGCTGCACATTTGGGACACAGGTGTGTGCTGGGAAAGAACGCTTCTAGAACACTGTGTTGGCAGTGACTTCTTGTTGAAGGAAAGAGGATTTTTATATTTTCAGCAGAGATGTATAAGCCACTCAGGGTGATCACTCCCCAAATCCCTTTGCTCACACCTCGCTCTTAAGGAGAACAAGACACAACAAGGAAGTTTTACAAAACTTACACATTTCTGTCACCGAATTCCTGGTGAAGAAGACGTCTATTTGCAGGTACATCAGAACAGGTTATTGGAACCAACTCTCCCACCAAGGACGAGCTGAAAAATAGGAAATATCTTTGCAAACATGAAAACACCCAGAATGATGAGATAATGATGTATATAAATGAAAAGCTCCATAGAGTAAAGATGTAAAGATGTCACCACACTTACCAAAATTATCTACAAATTTCATTTAATTCCAGCAAAAACTCCATTTTTTTTTAAATCAAGACACTGATTTTCCGACCATGTTTCAGATGATCTGTTTCTAACACCTAAAGCTGACTAGCTACTGTCCTGCTTAACATTTTGCAATGCCTCCCAATTTCCCTCCGGGTACAGTACAAACTCCTCAGAACGGCTCCCCTGGCTTCAGCCTTAGCCCACCTTCCTGCTACCAGGGAGTGGCACCTTCAGGCTTTTGTAGATATTATTGCTTCTCTCTGGAGCATCTTCTTTGTACCCAACCCCCTTGCCTGAGATGTCCTCACTGGTCTCTCAGAACCCAGCTCAGGTGTCACCTCCACACAAAGCATTTTGGGGAGCTCATCCTCTGTGTGCTCACAGTGTCCGTACTGAATTTGACCACACCATGTGCTGTCTGTCTCTCTGCACCTTCAGCATTGGCTCACTGTCCTCTCCCTGCACGGTAGCGGGCCCTCTGCGTTTGCTCGCTCAGCGGGCACAGGGCTGCCACATAGCAGATGCTAAATAGCTACTAAAGAGGTCAAGGAACAAACTAGTGAATGAATCAAAGCAACAAAAATATATCGATTTGTCTTTATGCCCATGGGACACAGAAGTGAAGAAGAGGAGTGGCTTTTTCTTACCAGGTTAACAATCTCACCTCCTTTGAAATTTTAGTTGGCTGAATTCACACCTAGATGTCTGTACTTCATCTATTCATTCATCCAACAAATATTTGTTACCTGCTCTGTTCCACATGTGTTATTAAATTAAATCATACACGGGGCGCCTGGGTGACTCAGTCGTTAAGTGTCTGCCTTCAGCTCAGGTCGTGATCCCAGGGTCCCGGGATCAAGCCCCGCATAGGGTTCCCTGCTCAGCGGGAAGACTGCTTCTCCCTCTCCCACTCCCCCTGTTTGAGTTCCCTCTCTGGCTGTCTCGCTCTCTCTGTCAAATAAATAAATAATTTTTTAAAAATAATAAAAATAAAAAATAAGTTGAATCATACGACAGTTGCTGATATTAGACAATTTTTTAACCATTCCATATGATTCAACTTCCTATAACCACTGTAGGGGAAAAGTGCCTCTCTCTGGTCGAAGCTAGTGGGAAATCAGGGTGTATACACCAAAAGTTCTGGTATGTACCTAGCACTCTTGAAATTATTCTCTTTTTAAAGTTATTCCAAATGAAATACCAACAACTCTTAAGTCAGGAAAGCCTTTGCCTCAAATTCATCTGTAATCAATTAGTTTGTAAATGGTGGCTATTGAAAAGCCAGTCTGATCCAAGGCAAATAATGGAAAATGAAATATCTATAAACCAATGGAGAAAACATTTGCCCACTCTTGCCTGCTGAAAAATAGAATGGTGGTGTGTTTTAAAACCAGGATACTCTAAATATAATATTTTACTGAAGACATAATGAGTACTGACAGCATGACAGATGCTTGATGTTGACTGAGAGCAGAGCCCACGCCTGCTGAAGGGACCTGCAGCCCAAGTTCTGCGGACATCACAGAAAGGAGGGAAGGTGCTCCGGAGGGAAGGTGCAAGCCTCATGATGAAGCAATCCCAAATGGCTTCTGCCACAAATGGGTCTCTGGGAACCTCAGGGTTGGTTTCTGTAGAAATCCAGCAGAAATGAACTTAAAAAGGTGTTTCTCTTGTTAAAATCATACCATAATAGCTCTCCGAATTTCCTTCCAGCCTACTACCTCATGGACGCAGTTGGAAGCCTTGGAAACAGGTCTGCGTGCCCTCTTTTTATCCCCTTCATTCCCCACCAGAGTGCTATGAAAACAGAATTACAGGTTTAAAAGGCTGTTTTTCTTCCAGTCTAAGTAGGAGGTGAAGCAAGCCTGATCACTGTACGTATTTAAGGACCCTGGAGGGATTATGGGAACAGAGCTTCCACACTCATAGACTGGGGTGCACTGGACATGTACTGGACACATACAAGCCCTCCACGAACGATCTTATGACTGAAATATCAGAACTAGAAAGTCATGAGTTTGTATTATGGTGCTCTACCACAAGCATTTCAGGTAGCATCAGAGCCCCAGGTTCAAATACCTGTTGAACCATTTAACCATTTTGTGTGTACACCTCACTGGGCTTCAATTTCTTTATCTGAAAAAAAGAGAGAGAGAGAGAGAGAAACACATGCCACAAATGATTGTGAATATTAAATAAAATAATTACCTTTGAAACATTTAAGCATAATACCTACTCTGTGTTAAGTGAGTGACTATTCAATCTCGATAAATGTGAGCTAAATTCAAATTTACCGAAACTGATTATATACCTCTTCTCCTGGAATAGCTACTCTTCTGCTCAGCAGCTTTCATCCATTCACCCCATGAAGCTTGCCGAGTGAGCTGTGACAAGAGTGACAATGACAATTAGAACAGGTCATCTGACTTGGGTGTGCACAGTTTAATAACTGTAAAGGGTCCATTAGCCCCACGGTGCAATCTTTTGTTGGCAGAAGTATCGCCTGGTGATCTGAAAGGGCTTAAAATTGCTCTTCAATCGCATCCATTTTATTGGGTTAGTATGAAACTCTTCAAAAGCAAACATAGGAATTGAAGACTATACTATCCTAACCCCTGAGGTATGGGCAATATGACCATTTACTCACATTTGCTTTAAATTTTGTTTTCATTGCAAAGTCCTGCTTCTGGCATACAGGAGCAAGTAACAAAACATCTCTAAGCCCCAGTTTGTTCATCTTAAAATAGGTCTAATGATAGAATTATGAGGAATAGCTAGGATCAAGTATATTAACTCCTTTAAGTGTTTGGGACATGTTCAATACTCAAGAAGTGGCAATTAGTATCGTTATGGTGTTGAAGTGAGCAATTCTGGACATGAACTCTGACTTCTTAATTACTAGCCCTGGGACTTTGGTAATGAAACTTTTTCTGAGCCCCTGGTTTTTTTCATCTGTAAAATGGAATTAATGATACTAATCCCATGGGATAGTTACAAAAACAAGAGAACATAATGAAAGCCGGCAGCCTTCACGGACTTCATGGAGTCTTTTTCTTTTTTCTTTTCTTTTCTTTTCTTTCTCTTCTCTTCTCTTCTTTTTTTTCTTTTGTGCTCCCCTGTCTCGGGTGCTCTGAGTTAATCACACTTAGGATGTCCTTGAGAGCTTGACTCAACAAGGAGAGCTTCTAAAGACCCCAAGGACACAAAGTGAGTTCTGATAAGGATAAACCATTTCCCACAGCAATAGCAGAGACTGGATTTTTTTTTCTCCCTTATCTTATGAGCATGTGTGTGTTGAAAGGGGTCCGTTCACACTTGCGTCTGCCTCTCAGCTGTTTTTCAAGCTACCAAGGTTCGGCTCAGGGCTGTAAAATAAGACTAAGTTCTAACAGTTTAAGAAGTGTGTCCGGAAAACTAACCAGAGCAGGAAAGAGAGAAAAAGCATTAGAAAAGTGCAGATGGGTTTTGCAGCTGGGTGGAGGAACATTTGCATGAGACACAGGGAAGTGTTGCCTCCCGAGCCCAAGTTTTGCTTAACACAAAGGTTACCGTCACTTCAGTGTGAATAAGAGCATGTTTAAGGTATGATGCTGCTTATGAAGTGTATCGTTCCTCTATCCGGAAAGATTTTCAGCTTGGCAGTATTTTCCCCTCTGCTAATCCAACTCCTCTTGGAAAATGTCATTCTGCTTGAATTTTCATAGTTCTGCCCCTCACTGAGGCACCTGGGATTTCCGGATCAAAGCTGCCGATCCCGTGAAACTAGGAAACAGTGGGTGTTGGAGAAGCAATTCATTGCTGTGGGTGCCCAAGTGGGTTAATTTCAAAGAAATGGCAGCCAGTTTCTTCTCTGCCTGTTTCCCTTGGTTTCCTTTTTCTTTCTGCATAGACAAAGGAGTTTATCGCTGGCATTCTCTCCTGCTTTCTCAAGAATAGTCAGCTCCCGTCTGTACCTCATCTGGAAAAGGGTTCAAGGCATAGCAGCCCTTTGGCAATGAACGTGGGACATAGGATGAGACACAAAGGGGACCTGTCTGATCACCGTGGGCTACAGCCCCCTAGAAAGGACTCTGATGTAAACTGTGGAAGGGATTCCCCAGTCTCCGCCATGCTCTTCACAAGGCACGACAGGTTAAAAACATGAGAAGTGAGAGAAATAAAGTGAGAGAATAAAGAAGTGGAGAAACTATCAGAACAAGCTGATCTCAAATCTCATTCTCTTTCCCTTGGCATGCTGTATAGTCAGGACCTCGTGGGCCAGATTGATTGATTGATTGATTGATTGATTTGAGACAGTATCCTGGCAGCAGGGCTTTGATTTAAAATGCAGTATAATCCAGTATAATTCTGCTCATCTTGATGTCTTTCATGAGCATAGGGATGACTAGTAGGACCCCAAAAACCTGCCAATAAACATCAACATAATTGTGTGTTTGGGAGGAAATACTTACTTGTGTGCAATTTGTTGTTTGTTCTGAGACTCGTGCACAGGATCCTTACTTAATCTATGTGGATGGCTTATGGTACCGAAGTAACTGGGGTCCAGGGACTCTCACTACAGAGCTCCAAGGACATCGCTGCAAGTAACTCTCAGAGATCCTCTCACAATCTCATGTTTTGTAAAGAATTAGCCATAGGACAGAAGTCACCTGAGGAGTAAGAGAAATGAGGGTCTTGAATATGAGAAAGGAAAGGAGTATTATTCACATGCAAGGAGAACAGCTAATACCCATCCAGAGCAGCCCAACGGTGGGGACAGAGTGAAGAGGAGGACACAGAGCCGCCTCTTTGAGCATCCACGGTGACCGTCCCCTACCCGGTATTCCAGCTCACCCTCCTGTCCTCCATCCTCACTCATTTCTAGCCAACATCCTCACACTTACCAGATGGACTTTCTAATACACACACCTGATCATGTCACTCTTCTTTCCCTTAGGTGGGTTTTCAGTAACCACAGGATAATGTCCAGGCCAAGAAGGATCTTTACAAAGCTGATTGATTGCAAGGGCACCTGGGTGGCTCAGTTGGTTAAGTGTCTGCCTTTGGCTCAGATCATGATCCCAGGGTCTTAGGATCAAGCCCCGAGACGGGTTCCCTGTTCAGTGGGGAGTCTGCTTCTCCCTCCCCTTCTGCCACTACCCCCTGCTCCTGTGGGCACTCTCCCTCTCTCAAATAAATAAATAAAATCATAAAAAAAAAAAAAAAAAGCTGATTGCATCCTTCTACCCCAGTCTTTATTATAAATTACACCCTAGTCTTTGTTATAAATTATTATAAATTGCTTCTAAAATAAACTTAATTGAAATTAAATAAACATCTCAAGTAGAAAGACTATATTGATGAAATGAAGTGGACATTTGGCATGCCATGTGATGTTGGAAAATTCTTCTTGGAGTCCTTCTTCCATAGGAACGGAGTGACGGTCGCGGGTGGGAATACTGTGGTGCCTGGTAGTCTTCCTACAAAAAAGACGTGGGAAATGTAACAGGAAGAGACTTAAAGAAAGGATTGGTATCACAGGACAATAAAAAGCAAAAGTTGACAGAGGTGAGGCACCAGATTCTCGAGAAAGGCAGGAGAATGGAAGTCGAGGAGAGGGTTGGGTGTGCTTCATGCTGGTAACTGTATCACGGAGAGAGACCCGACTCTCCTGTGCTTGAGGAGAGTTTTATGTTAAGAAAAGGAAGCGGGAGAGTGAAAACCGGACCCTCTGACCCTCACAGACTTCCATGTCACAGGAACAGAAAGCAGGTGACCCCTTCCCGTGGGACAGCTGTGGGGACTGGAACCGGTTTCTTCCAACGCCCAGCCGTGGGCTCACCCTACAGACCTCTAAGGATGCTGTGGTAGCTCCCCTTTCAGCGGAGGAGACTGGCTCAAGGGCTGGTGTGCGGTCGTGCCCCACGCAGGGGATGCGATCCAGGACTGGACCTAGACATGAGGACCAAGAAGCCTGACTCTCTCCGCGGGCCCTGCTGGGGTTTGTCACCCCCAGGGAGCTTTGAAAAAGTCCCACCAGACCTCACTCCAGACCAATTAATCAGGATCTCTGAGGGCAGGGATTCAGAATTGGGTTTGGGGGTTTGGTGTCGTTTTGTTATTTTGCTTTTTAAAGCTCTCCAGATGGTTCTGATATGAAGCTGAGGTTGAAAATGTTCCCTTCAGGCCATGTGACCATGAGAACATAACAGCTTCAGAAGTTCCTGGAGAAGATGATCCGAAGGGGTGTTTGAGGGATGCAGATGATGGAATTTGCACGTGTTAGCATTCTTGGTCCCCGCTACTCTTTGAGAGGCTCTTTAGGGAGCACACACTCATACAGACACACACACGCATTTTCCTAGAAGCCGGATCACCTCCATTCCTTTCCTCGTTTCCACAGTTTCTAGTCCAAGCGGAGCTTATAAAGCAGTCTCCTGTATTGTTAAAAAATAAATAAATAAAACTAGTTCGTCAGGGATCCGTGTTTTTTTTCTTGACCAGGATCTGTTACTAACAATTTGTGTGATCCTGGGACAAATCTGCCTCATCAGTTTAAATTGCCTACTCTGTAAAATTAGAAGGTTGACGTTAATAATCATTAAGGTCTTTCCCAGCTCTGAATTTCTGATAATTCCATACCTTAATATTGAATATTGATATCATATAGATATGACATAGAGGTATTGCAGACAGTTAAATACATGGGAAATGTTTTAGAAAATATTTATTGTTGAAAATATATTTGGATAGTATTGTGTGTGTGTGTGTGTGTGTGTTTTCTTTGGTTTTGTCTACATTTTACACAGAAGAGGAAAAGGACCCAAGAGCCCTTGCAGTTCTGGCGCGGAGCCTACATACATGCCCTATAAAGACACAGGCTCTAGATCATACAGGTGCACATGCACCTCTGATCTAACATATAACAACAGCATGATCATGCCAGGTTTGAACCTCTCCTAGATTCTGATTCCTCACCTATAACATGGGGATCACAATCATTCCTGAGAATAGCACGAGAATCCAACAGGTTAGAAACTGTTCAGTCTAATGCCTAACGCCATCGTATGCATTCAGTAACTTTGTTATTATTATGTGAACTTCGTAAGTCAGTGTACCTGACATCCCAGGACTGGTTATGAGGACACAGAGGTGAGAAGTGACAGCGTGACCCAGGCAGAGAGCAGTTTGCTCGAAAATCTTCTCTTATCTATGTTTTGCCAAAGACACCAAGAATTAATCAATCTACCTTCTCCGCTAAGAAATATGTTTACTCAGTGTATTTGCAATTCCCAAAACCCAAAACATGAGTAAGAAAGAGAAATGATTCACAGTAAAAAGTCTTGAGTTTTCTCAAAATCATGAGAAAATTCAGCCCAACAGTTCTCAAGATGTGGTCTGGAAATATCCTGGGATCCTTAGGTCCTTTTCAGGGGGGTCCCCCGGTCAAACCTGTTGCCATGACAACACTGGGACCCCCCCCCGCCCCCTTCCCCATATGCTTTTTTCACTCTCATTCTCTTGCGGGGTCACCTACTCGATGCCCGCCTTGCTCTGGTAGCCAATGGAATGTGTGCTTGTGTATTCTTGTGTCTTAAAAAACTTCTCAGCTTTTATTTCTGGCTCCATAAGTATCAATAGATGTAGCTCATATAAATAAGGCACTTTGGAATCTCTAGTAACTTTTAAGACTGGAAAGAGTTCTAAAAGCAAAAGGTTTGATGATCCCTGTTCTAGATCATCAAATAAAGTCCACGTTAGTATACATTTTAGAAGGTTGTAAAAAAAAATCTATAAGCCAAGCTTCTATAGGTCACCACATGCCCTCCCCTACCCGCGCCTGGCCGGTTCAATCTAGGTCCGTGTGTCTCAGCTATGATTATACATTGTAATCACTGGGGAGCTTTTAAAAAACTACAGATGCCCTAAATCCACAGCCCCCTCCACCAGACATTGTGATTTAATGGATATGGGATTTTGCCAGGGGAATCAGGAATTTTAAAAGCTCCCCAGATGACTCTGTTAGGCAGCAAAGTTGGAGAACCACGTTGTTGGATGGGTGAACAAGCTCTCTGATCGGCAAGAAAGGAAGAGACAGTCATCTCCCCACTGTGGGGCTGAACTCAAGCGGAGCCAGGCTGTTAAGTTTGGGGAGTGTGAGCTGTTCTAGGGCTGTCTTCCCAGGGAATTCCTTCAGAACCTGTGCCCTTGGCCTGGGAGGTGAACCCAACGGTCTAAAACCTCAAATCCGGTTTCCGGGAGCAAGCGTCCTGTGGGCGCTGCCCATACCGTGGCTCAGCCTTCCTTGTGCATATAGCACTGTGGGAATTTTATCCATTAGTAATCCCAAACCTCCCCCACTGTGCCCTCTTCTATTCTAAATTGATAAATTAAGGATCCACGAGAAACAGAATCTTTCTTCAGTCTGTCAGGCCAGCACCCCTGCCAAGACCAAGCGGGCTGACCCGTCCTATGGCACTTCCTAAGTGCCTCTCAGCAGCAATCACAGCCAGGCCCTCAAGCTTGCTGTCTGTGTCAGGAGAGAGAAGACACCTGGGCCCAATCCCATGGTTGTCATGACAGCCAAGTCTAAAATAGACTTCCAGACACGAGAGCTGTTTGGCTGACTCTGACCTACATGTAAGCATAAATATTATTCGTGTTGGAAAGGAAGCAACCTTCTATTTTATTCAGGGAGATATTTAGAAATGCTGGCTGTGGATTTGCTCCATGGGGATTTTAGAAAGTTTGAAAAGGCTCCTAACTTGTGAAGATTGTAAGAGCTCGTGCCATTTCTAATACCGTCCTCGTACAAGATGACAATAAACGTTCCTCATTGCCATCTGGTCGCATGTTTTGGATTCAGGCTGTATATAGAGAAGGCCAGTGCTCGTCAGCTCTGCGGTGCAAAGTGAACACTGTGATCCATATTCATAGTCCTCCACCTTCTACCACCTCTATCCATTCACAAGAAAACAAGGAAATGGAGAGCTGAGGAGGGGGTAGGGAAGATATTTGGGGCAAGAAATGGTTAAGCCTCAGGAAGAGCTTTTTACCTCTCTGGAAATAGTCTGGAATCAAGAAATCCCCAAGTCCTTTCTCTCTCTTCGTCCTGCCCCAATTCTTAATTTTGTTATGCTTGCTCTATACCCACCACAGTTCTATAGTCAGCTATACGGGTTTTTTGCAAGCGATGATCCTGACATTTTCCTTGAGAAGTTTCTGTTGACAACTGGACTGGTAAGAAGCACACGCTCTCGACCTCAGGTATCCAGCAGGGCAGCTGTGAGCCCCTTGTGGCTGCAGAGCACTTGCAAGTGGCTGGAGGAAAAGAGAGGCTGTAAGTATATTTAATACACACCGGATTTTGAAGATCTCATAGGAAAAATAGTCAAAAACATTGCATTCATAATTTTTATATTGATTATATGCTGAAATGAAAATATTTTGGATGTATTTATCTAAATAAAATATGTTCTTTAAATTAATTTCACCTGCTTCTTTTTTTTTTTTTCACCTGCTTCTTTTTACCTTTTTAATGTGGTTACTGCTTATAGTTGTCAGTGTTCTCCAAAGAAACAGAACAAATAGAACATGTATGTATATATATAAAGAGAGAGAGAGAAACAAATAGAATATATATGTATTTACATACATATATACAGACATATATATGAGATAGAAAGAGAGAGATATTATAGGAATTGGCTCATGAAATTATGGAAGCTGAGAAGTCCCACCACCTGCCATCTGCAAGCTGGAGACCCAGGAGAGCCAGTGATATATTTTAGTCCAAAGGCCTGAGAACCAGGGGAACTAATGTGTAAATCCAAGTCTGAAGGCAGCAGATGAGATGAGATGTCCCAGCTCTAGGGGAAGGCAGAAAAAAAAACCAAAAGCAAATTCCTCCTTTCTCTGGCTTTTGTTCTATTTGAGACCTCCGTGGATTGAATGGCACCCCACCCCCCACCCCCCCAACACACACACACACACTGGGGAGGGCAATCTGCTTTACTAAATCCACCGATTCAAGTGCTAATCTCATCTTGAAACACCCCCACAAACACACCCAGGAATAACACTTAATCTGGGCACCCCATGGCCGTCAAGTTGACACATAGAATTTATCATCACACTGCTTCTTTTTACTTCCTTAATGTGATAACTAAAATTTTCTAATTACATATGTGGTTTACATTACAGACAGATGGATAGAGAGATGATAGAAAGACCCACAGACGGTAGTTGATGATGAAGGAAGAGGAGGAGGCAGGGAAAAGGAGGAAGAGGAAGAGAAGGAGATTCAAATCTCTGCCTCAAGGCCACCTTCTTGGAGAGACCTTTGACCACCTCCATTCATATACTGTCATATCACCATTTTTAATTTTCTTTATTTATCTGGCACTTACTATTCTGAGATTATCTTATCTGATCACGTGTCTTCCCTCTCTAGGATGTGACCATAGGCTGCAGACCTTGTCTGACTTGGTCATCACTTCATACTCAGCACTTAATAGATGTTCCATAAATGTCTTCTGGATGAATGAATAACTAAAGGAATGAATTCTGAGCCTCCAGTCATGCTGATTTTTCTCTCAGGCCTATCCTTCTGGTCTTCTCTTTGTGATGTGACTCATAAGTCACAAATGCATAAGGCTCCTTCCAAACACAACTCAAGCATTAATCTCTGTATTGCTTCCTAGTGCTCTCTCTCATCTGTGATCCCACAGAATCCCGAGCTTAGGCTTTGTCACTACACTTCTAGGTGATTGTGCTTTCTTATTTCTTCTCCACTATAAATTCTTCCAGGGTAGGAGCCCTGAATCCCCCTACCTCTGAATTCCCATTACTCATCAGGAAAGCTGGCACCCTAATGAGGGAGAGAGGCAAGATGATCAGGGTCAGGTGACTTGGGTTTGCCTTTCTTATTTAGCTAACTGGTGGACTTTGAAGGTGATTCATTACATCCTGATTCTTCATCTCCTTACTTAAGATGGAAGGTTAGGGACAAGCTTCACAATATAATTTTCTTTGGGAGTTGTTTTTGTTTTTATAAGCATGTATGTATTTCTTTTATTTCTGCACAAATGGAAACATTCTAAGCATATTAGCTTGCTCACTGCTTCTTTCACTTAACAATTTATTGTAATTTAATTTATTTTTTAAAAGATTTATTTATTTATTTTAGCGAGAGAGAGCACGAGCAGGGGAAGGGGCAGAGGGAGAAGGAGAGGATCCTCAAGCAGACCCCCCACACACCAGATGCAGGCCTCAATTCCAGGATCCTGAGATCATGACCTGAGCTGAAACCAAGAGTCGGAACTTTAACTGACTGCACCACCCAGTAGCCCCCCCCCCTTGTAATTTAATTTAAAGATCTTTCCATATCCATATGATTCTTTTTGATGGTTATATGTTATTTGATATTATGGATTATGGTAATTACTAACTGGTTTCCTATCCACAGGCTTTTAAGTTATTTTCATTCTTCTATAATTCCAAAGTAAAGATGCTGCAACTAATAGCCTTGAATGTGTATGAGGCCTGTAGCAAATCAATCGGGAAGATAAAATTCTAGAAGTAGAATTACCAAATCAAAAAGTATATGCATTTTTCATTTTGACATATGCTGCCGAATTATTCTTCGTAGAGTTGTACTATTTAAATCCCTGCCAACAACTGATAAGAGTGTATGTTGTTGCACTCACTCACCAGTGTAATATGATATTGCAATTGTGTTTGGTCTTTGCCACTCTGATAGTTAGAAAATATGATGCCATAATTTCTATTTGCATTTCCCTTATCATGCATAAAGTTGAATATGTTTCTCTGAGTTTACCAGGCATTCACATGTATTGTTTCTATGAATTATACCATTTTCCCCCTAAACTACTGCATTGTTGATCTTTTCTTATCAATATATAGAAACTCTTTATATATTTAGGACATCTTGTCTATGATGTCTATACAAAAATATTTTTCTTGGTTTTTTTTGTTTGTTTGTTCATATAGTAAAATGTATGTCTTATGGATTTTTTTTTTTTACTTGTAAAGGCCTTCCGACTCCAAGATTTATTTTTAATTATCTTGTTTTCTTCTAGTGTAGAGTTTCACTTTTTATGTCTAAAACTTGGATCCATCCAAAATTTATTTTAATGTAAGTTGTGAAAGAACCATCAGCATTACTTTTTCCAGATGGTTACCCAGTTTTCCCTACACTATTTATGGGATAATTCTTTGTGTTCTGCAATCATAATTTTCAAGTTTATTATAGCCTTAGTTTTCTAGTTAAATGGATTCAACTATCTCTGTCATTCCTTTTGTTATATTTTCCCCGCCCCTCCACTGTTCTCGGAATTGTTTTGAGGGTAGAAATTAATGTCAATTACCCTAGTATGGGTTAGGGACTCTGCAAATTTTATCTCTATTGTTGTTGAAAGCCTTGTTGAATTACTTCATTTATTTCAATATCTAATTCTGTGTACTGAATAAAGAACTATTATATTTCTCTTTCTTCTGTCTTGTTGTTAGTATATATAAATGCAACTGATTTCTGTGCATTGATTTTATATCCTGCCACTTTACTGAATTCTTGTATGAGTTCTAGCAGTTTTGGGGGTGGAGTCGTTTGGGTTTTCCACATAAAGTATCATATCATCTGCAAAGAGTGAGAGTTTGACTTCTTCTTTGCTGATTCGGATGCTTTTTATTTCTTTTTGTTGTCTGATTGCTGTGGCTAGGACTTTTAGTACTATGTCGAATAGCAGTGGTGATAGTGGACATCCCTGCCGTGTTCCTGACCTTAGGGGAAAAGCTCTCAGTTTTTCTCCATTGAGAATGATATTCACTGTGGGTTTTTCATAGATGGCTTTTATGATATTGAGGTATATACACTCTATCCTTACACTCTGAAGAGTTTTAATCAAGAAAGGATGCTGTACTTTGTCAAATGCTTTTTCTGCATCTATTGAGAGGATCATATGGTTCTTGTTCTTTCTTTTATTAATGTATTGTATCACATTGATTGATTTGTGGATGTTGAACCAACCTTGAAGGCCAGGAATAAATCCCGCTTAGTCATGTTGAATAATCCTTTTAATGTACTGTTGGATCCTATTGGCTAGTATTTTGGTGAGAATTTTTGCATCCATGTTCATCAGGGATATTGGTCTGTCCCATTTACAATTGCACCCAAAACCATAAGATACCTAGGAATAAATCTAACCAAAGAGGCAAAGAATCTGTACTCAGAAAACTATAAAATACTCATGAAAGAAATTGAAGAAGACACAAAGAAATAGAAAAACGTTCCATGCTCATGGATTGGAAGAACAAATATTGTGAAGATGTCAATGCTACCTAGAGCAATCTACACATTTAATGCAATCCCTATGAAAATACCATCAGCTTTTTTCAAAGAAATGGAACAAATAATCCTAAAATTTGTATGGAACCAGAAAAGACCCCGAATAGCCAGAGGAATGTTGAAAAAGCAAAGCAAAGCTGGTGGCATCACAATTCCGGACTTCCAGCTCTATTACAAAGCTGTCATCATCAAGACAGTATGGTACTGGCACAAAAACAGACACATAGATCAAAGGAACAGAACAGAGAGCCCAGAAATGGACCCTCAACTCTGTGGTCAACTAACCTTCGACAAAGCAGGAAAGAATGTCCAACGGAAAAAAGACAGTCTCTTCAACAAATGGTGTTGGGAAAATTGGACAGCCACATGCAAAAGAATGAAACTGGACCATTTCCTTATACCACACACAAAAATAGACTCCAAATGGTTGAAAGAGCTAAATGTGAGACAGGAGTCCATGAAAATCCTAAAGGAGAACACAGGCAGCAACCTCTTCGACCTCAGCCGCAGCGACTTCTTCTTAGAAACATCGCCAAAGGCAAGGGAAGCCAGGGCAAAAATGAACTCTCGGGACTTCATCAAGATAAAAAGCTTTTGCACAGCAAAAGAAACAGTCAACAAAACCAAAAGACAACCGACAGAATGGGAGAAGATATTTGCAAATGACATATCAGATAAAGAGCTAGTATCCAAAATCTATAAACTTATCAAACTCAACACCCAAAGAACAAAGAATCCAATCAAGAAATGGGCAGAAGACACGAACAGACATTTTTCCAAAGAAGACATCCAAATGGCCAACAGACACATGAAAAAGTGCTCAATATCGCTCGGCATCAGGGAAATCCAAATCAAAACCTCAATGAGATACCACCTCACACCAGTCAGAATGGCTAAAATGAACAAGTCAGGAAACGACAGATGTTGGCGAGGATGCGGAGAAAGGGGAACCCTCCTACACTGTTGGTGGGAATGCAAGCTGGTGCAGCCACTCTGGAAAACAGTATGGAAGTTCCTCAGAAAGTTGAAAATAGAGCTACTGTACGACCCAGGAATTGCACAACTGGATATTTACCCCAAAGATACAAATGTAGGGATCTGAAGGGGTACATGCACCCCTATGTTTATAGCAGCAATGTCCACAATAGCCAAACTATGGAAAGAGCCAAGATGTCCATCAATAGATGAATGAATAAAGAAGATGTGGTGTATATATGTATATATATATACATATATATACAATGGAATATTATGCAGCCATCAAAAAAATGAAATCTTGCCATTTGCAATGATGTGGATGGAACTAGAGGGTATTATGCTAAGCAAAATAAGTCAGTCAGAGAAAGACATGTATCATATAGTCTCACTGATATGAGGAATTCTTAATCTCAGGAAACAAACTGAGGGTTGCTGGAGTGGTGGGGGTGGGACGGATGGGGTGGTTGGGTGATAGACATTGGGAAGGGTACATGCTATGGTGAGTGCTGTGAATTGTGTAAGACTGATGAATCACAGACCTGTACCTCTGAAACAAATAATACATTATATGTTAAAAAAGAAAAAAAAGAGAAGATAGCAGGAGGGGAAGAATGAAGGGGGGGAATCGGAGGGGGAGACGAACCATGAGAGACGATGGACTCTGAAAAAACAAACTGAGGGTTCTAGAGGGGAGGGGGGTGGGGGGATGGGTTAGTCCGGTGATGGGTATTAAGGAGGGCATGTTCTGCATGGAGCACTGGGTGTTATATGCAAACAATGAATCATGGAACACTACATCAAAAACTAATGATGTAATGTATGGTAACATAACATAATAAAATAAATTTTAAAAAAAGAATAGACTAAGGCAAAAATTTTAAAAAAAAAAGAACTATTATAACTCCAAAGAATAATTGTCACAGCCATGCTGGGCATATGAAAGATCCCGAAATGAATGGGAGACGCTTCCTGCGGGAAGCTCACAAGGCAAGTCCACTGGCAGCTAACTTCAGGGACTGGCAAGGTGGCAGAGCTTTAAGGGGATTGGAAGGAGAGTACTGTGTAAGAAAATAGAAAGGGGGTGTCTATTCCTGCTGTAAGAATTGGAGTAGGACTGATGTAGGCAATGTCCTTTAGTTTGGACTTGAAAGATAAGGAAGGTTGTAATTGAAGGAACATTCCAAGTAGAGCCAACACCTGAGTCACAGCATGGACCCGTGAGTCTACTAAGCACAGACAAAATGGAAAGTGATATAGACCAATTAAAATATCTATCCCTCCACTTGTACTGCTAGGAAAGCCTTTTGTGCCAGGGTGACCATTTCATAGAAGGCTGTTTGCCCAGGGTGGGGCCCGCAGTACCTCTGACCTGGATCCTTGGACTTAGCTGCCCCTTGTGCCCCAAAGGATTCTGGGCCAACTGAGGCTCTCCAGCTGCACGGAATTATATTCTTCAGTACCACTGTGAGTCCCTTAACTTTCTTTAGCCCCAATTTTCTCATGTGTTTAATAGTGTGGCTATGAATAGGCTACACAAAGCATTGATCATGGTGCCAGGCTTTCAGCTACTTATGAAAATGAGTAAGAGCTACACCAACTTGTATTTGAAGTACACTTTGAATGCCTTGATTTGTTACCCATGTAGAAGAGGGGTCTGTTGTTCATGGAAAGTTAGGGATTAGAAATAAAAATTTTGAGAACCAATGGCAGGTAGGTGATGTTTGAAGATATGGATAAGATCTCACAGGAAAATAATTCAGAGAACGAGAGACGAAGTCTAATGACACAGCCTTGAAGAACAGGTCTGTGCCTAGCAAAACAAGCTGAAGAAAATGAAAATCACTAATAATTTCCTCATCCAGAGATAATCCCTTTTAATAATTTGATCTATTTCTGATCTTTTTTTCTATGCACATTGCAACTGTTTTCAAACAAAAACTGGATCATATTCTATGTGCATTTTGTAAAATATGGAATTCTGTGTGAAAATTTCCAACATTTACTCAACAAGCATTCATTAAGTACTTCTTCTGAGTGTTGGGCAACATGATGAACTAGTCAGAAAATGTCAGGGCGCCTGGGTGGCTCAGTTGTTTAAGCATCTGCCTTCGGCTCAGGTCATGATCCCAGGGCCCTGGGTTTGAGCCCCGCATCCAGCTCCCTGCTCAGCAGGGAACCTATTTCTCCCTCTCCCCCCTGCTTGTGCTCTCTTTCTCTCCATCTCTCTCTCTCTCTCTCAAACAAATAAATAATATCTTTAAAAAAGAAAAAGAAAGTGTCTATGCCTTCATAGGGTCTATATTCCAGTGGGGAAGAGAGACAATAAGGAGATAAATAAGAATAGATATGACAGCCAGAGGGACAAATGCTGTGGAATAGAAGAAAGCAGACTGTGGGGATGGGAACTATTGAAAAGGGTGCTGGCTCTTTTCTAGAGGTTGGTCTGAGGAGGAGATGATGTTTCGGTGGACCCCCCAAAAGAAAAATAAACATAAATAAATTAAAATGTGGTATTTGTTTCCTGGATTTGTGTTATTTGTGGTGTATTTCAGCTTTTTAGCTCCTTAATTTGTGATTTTTCATTCCAAATAAACATTTGTCTTTGCCTTTAAAAAAAAAGTGCAGTTTATCTGATCTTGAAGACAACAAAAGGGACAGACCGGTTAACAGACGATTCTATAGATCCATTATAGGTGAGAAAACAGAGTGTCACAGAAGCTGAGCTGAGAAGAGGAATATCTAATTTAGCAGGAGCTGGGAAAATAGATTAGATCATGTCTAAATCAAGCCTTGCTTAAGCACATAAAACAGGTGAGGAAGGGTATTGGAGGCAGAGTAAACATGAGCACGGAAGTGTGTGTGTGAGTGAGTGTGTGCTGGCGGTGGGGTGCTAAGGCAAGTGAGAATAGTATCTACAAGGTCCAGCCTCTAGATGGGTGAGTAGAGAGGAGGGAGATAGAGAAGTAGGTAAAGGACATTATCTTCAAAAGAGCTAATTCTCATAATCATTTGCAGTATTAAAAAAGAGGAATGTGGAAGATGGGTAGTGTTCTAGAACCTACCTGTTCTAAAGAGCACTGCATGTCATCCTATGATTAGTTCTCTGTGACACTTTTTGCTCATAACTGTCTTATAAGCAACCACACACTTTTGATTAGAATTTTCTTCTTAACAAGCAAATCTCTTAATGTCTTCCCTCTGTCCACAGGGTTTGCTTCATTTTTATTCATGGATCGATTTCTTAAATAAATGTTCATCTTCCATCAAGTGCTTCAACTGCTGTTCAAATCTGCATTTCAGCAAAGCTTTCTCATCTATTGAAATAAATCTTATATCTAGAGAGATGATGATCTATTAATAGAAAATACGTAGGGTTCTTGAAATCAATTCTGAGCTGTATTCCAGCTGTAGGATTTAGTGGGCAGGTAACTTCGGACTAGTCATTTGAAACCTGTGAGTGCAAAATCTTCATGTGTAAAATAGAAGTAAGAATCAATCCCAATTTTACAGAGTTGTAGGTGGTCTAGACGAGATGATGAATGTGAAAAATGCTTTGGGGACTGTGAAATATCATATGTAGTTCCTTTAATTTTGTAACTTATCTCTCATGGCTTGAAAAGAGAATCTACATGCTGTTTGTGTCAATGTCTTTGCTACATTAATTCTTTTGAGCTTTACTCATTTATAATTTTTTGTAAGACGAAATTATAAGACCTCCTAGTCTCTATCATGGCAGCTCCTGGTAACACTATGTCCCTAATCTTCCTGTTTTCAAAGCTACCAGGGATGAACTCTACTACTTCCATTTTAGGGTAGGGTTCTTATCAAGGAAAGTTTCTCTAGTTAATCCTGTTGTTGCAGTTAAAGTGAAACAGATAGAGGCTGCCCCTATGATAGTAGTATGAAGTTTCTACTACACATTGTAAAGATGAGTGATAATCTTCTGAGTCTTTTCTCTATCTCTCCTAGACCAGACAACATACAACAAAAATATGCCTAGTTAAAACCATCTTCTTTACAATAACAGTAATTATCATTGGATACTTTCTGCCTGGAAAGCAGAATATTTTGTGTTTCGTGACCATTACCACATTTTTATCCCCAGAACAACTTTATATATTAGCTATTATTATTAGATCCACATAACAGGTGATTTTTCCCTACTGCAAGATGAGACTGAAGGAGAAAGATTAGCAATGCAGATAATAATATTTGAAAAATTGTGTACTTAGAGTTGTATAGTTGAAAACATAGGCTCTTTGAAGTAAAAGCTGGGTCAAAATTCAATCTTTATCATGAACTAATAGTTTGAACTTGGGCAAATTTATTTAACCTCTGTGAGTCTACTTCCCTCATCTGTAAAATGAAGATAACGTCTGATAGCGTATACGTCCTTTCTTGTCTGAAAACTCTATAATTCTGTGTTTCCTTGGGCTGTGTTGAGTTTTTAATACCCAGCAACCAACTTTTAGATGGTCAGATGTCACTGTTATCTTTTCATTTTTAAGAATAAATAATATGTGGAACAGGTAGAAAATTTCTTCTACAGCAAATGGCAGGGCTGTTTTATTTTTTTTCCAGGTGTGGCAGAGATCTTGAACTTTACTGCAGAATTATATAATGTTATGCCTGGAGGAGACTTAAAATTAGACAGAAGTATTGGTCAGAGAAACACTATATACTATAACAAATAAATCCCCAATTTCAGCAACTTAAAATAGAACTTTATTTCTCTTTCAAATTACAGTCCAATACTATGGTCTTGGTTTGAGGACAACTTTCTCCCGGGGGCTGCCTCAAGAATCCAAGCTCCTTCTGTTTTAAAAGTACCTGAGCACCAGGTCACTTTCAGTACATTCCTTGTGGAAGGGGGAATGGGAGCATAAGAGCTGCTCCTGTTTCTTCAAAGCTGTGGCCCAGAAATAGTACACACAGCTTCCCTTTACATTTCATTGGCTAAAACTCTCACATGGCTGTTTGGCTGGAAAAGAGGCTGGAAAATATAAAGGAAAACAGTGATATTATATTGGTGAACAGTAAGCAATATCTGCTCCCATCCACTCTTGACAAGCACATCTGTAACGCACATTTCTTCCTACCCAGAGACACACCAGCTTTCAGCAGCTCAAGCCCATGATCTCCAGTCAGTGACCTCTCCAGCAAGTCCAGGGGTGGCTCCTCATGACCTGGTGACCTGCGAACTAAGAAGAACAGGCCTCTGTCCTCCAAACACATCCAATATACCCGAGCATAGCAGATCCCATACAACCAGTGAAACTCCCACTTAGAAAGACAAGAGGAACATGGGCATTCACTGGTCCACAGTCAAGATGAAATCCTGCTGGGTAGGTGAAGTGTCCTGTTCTGGCCCGGAAGGAAATTCTTTGGCATTAGACCCTGGATATTCTCCTAGAAGAATTTCTTTTTTTCTGTTGTTCTCCACGACCCTGGATCTGGCTTGGAGGAAGTGGTTCATTGTCCATTATTATCCATGGGTGGATAATGAGTCACATCAGTGTTGGAGACTGAAGAGCTTTTGCAAATCTGGGAACCCAAGACTTGTTTTACAGTCACAGGAGTTTTCGGTTTGCTTGTTTGTTTTCTATTTTGTTTTTAACATCCAGGATAATTGTTTCTTTTTTTTTTTTTTTTAAGATTTTATTTATTTGAGAGAGAGAATGAGAGAGAGCACATGAGAGGGAGAGGGTCAGAGGGAGAAGCAGACTCCCTGCTGAGCAGGGAGCCTGCTGCGGGACTCGATCCCAGGACTCCAGGATCATGACCTGAGCCGAAGGCAGTCGCTTAACCAACTGAGCCACCCAGGTGCCCAGGATAATTGTTCCTTTGACAGTATAATTTTCTCATAAAATTTCTGTTATGGGTTGAATTTTATCACCCCAAATTCATATGTTGAAGTTCCAACCACCAATATCTCAGAATGTGACTTTATTTAGAGACAGGGTCTTTACAAGTTAAATTAAGGTCATTAGGGTGGGTCCTAATCCAATAGAGGTGGTGTCCTTATATAAAGGGGAAATTTGTGGCAGACTCCATGTGAGGAAGAAGATGGCCAGCGACAAGCCAAGAGGAAAGACCTGGGGGGATCCTTCCCTCACATTCCTCAGAAGGAACCAACCCTGCTGACATATATTTTGGACTTCTTGCCTCCAGAATTGCGAGAACAAATTTCTGTTACTGAAGCATCCCATTGGTAGTACTTTGTTATGGCAAACCTAGGAAACTGATAGAGTTTTCTGAAGTTTCTGACCTATTTTCTAAATCAGTTCCATGTATAAGACTTACAGGTTTTTTTTCCCCCAGGCATAATAATCAATTTTTCCTTTTTTTCCTGTTTCCTGATTCTCATTCCTATACCTGTCAACTTAATGTTTGATATCATGGAGCTACCTGAAACAATAGACTTGAGGAAAAAGATTTTATTTATTCTTAATCTGATTTTTGTCATATGGCTGATTCCCTTTGTTTATCTGGGTAGACTTAATGGATCCTTTTCTGCTGACAGCTTTTCCTAGAATTCTCTCTTACCATTTGTGTTCTGATGCCACTCTCTTTTCAACTTAGCAAGAGCGCACATTTCTGAAATCGAGTTCCTTACGTTTTTGCTCGCAAACCAGTCAGTCCTTTTCTGAGCCCATCTCTTTCTTGTAAGATCTTCCTTCAACGTAATGGTTAAAACACTCTAACACTAGGGTTCTTTTAAACTGCTGTCCTTAGAGAATCCTGTCAATAGAAATGTGGTTTGATCACATGAGTAGAATAGTATTCCAGGCAGAAATGGCTTTCTTTGTCATTACTCCTAACAGCTAAGTCAGTGCCACTTATTTTAAGTATTTTATTTCCAGTAACAACTTTTATGTTAGTTATGGTAATAGTAGCAGCTATGACAAAATAACCCCTAAAGCTCAGGGACATAGCACAATAAAAGTTTTTTTTTTTTTCTCACATGAAGGATGCATGCATACAAGTGTTCCTAATGGGTACAGTTGTTTGTTTGTTTGTTTGTTTCATGTTGCAACTCCGAGACCCAGGGTCCTCTCAGGCTCAGGCTCCATGCATCCCTAAGACCTCATTGCCTCTGCAACTCTCCGGCAGAAGGGAGAACACAGAGTGGGAAGAAGGTGTAGCTACCTCTCTAAAGCCTTGACACCAAGGGCACATATGACTTCTGCTCCCGTTCTGCTATCTCGAAGTCAACCAAATGGCCATTCCTAGAAATGTAGCCTAGCTGTATGCCCAGAGAGAAGAGGAGGCACAGATTTGGGTCAGCAGGTGTAGTCTATGCCATTAGAGATATTTTATAGATGCCTATTTTATTAGATGATAAAATGGAGTGGTCAAAAAGATCATTTGACTTGCCCAAGATCACAAAGTTTATGCAAGATAGAACTGACACTTGAATCCATGTATGTCTGACTCCTAAAACAAACCAGAGGAGGCTAGTAGGATGCTTAATATTCTGGAAACAAGCCCATGAAGCTTATGTAAAATAGCTTAAAATTATAACACCCTACTTTAAACTGATAAAAACTTAACTTTGATAGCATTCCTAAACTTTACACTTTTCGTATTCCAAATTTGTCAGATTTAGCAATAAAAATACAAGAAAATCCATTGAATTTTAATTTCAGATAAACAAAACCAAAAAAATTAGTATAAGTATGTCCCATGAAATATTTTACCTGGAAATCCTGCATAAGAGCAATGTTATAAGAATTACAAAAGGCAAGGAATTACAAGTGCAAAGATGTGCTAAATATGTTTTAAAATTTTTAAATATTCTGTATAATAAGAAAATGTAACACTTGAGAATTACAAGAACTCTGTCTTTGACTCAATCCAAGAAGGAATTGCCAGTGAATTAGAGTTGCTCTTCACGTGAACTCCTTGTCACTGAAGAACAAAAATTGTGGGTGAGTTATCTTGGGGGAATTTTCCAGGGACTCCCAGGATTCGTGTTTTGTTTCTGGAAGATGTTTGGATGTAATGATGTCATATGTAAGATCAGATATCTGAAAGCTTGCTATGGATATTAGGTGTGGTGTGGGTAAGGTGCAAATAGACAACTGTTCTAAGATTCATGCTAACATTAAAAATAAGTTATTTGTACTATCAAGAACATAAATTAAATGTTTACATTTCTTTAAAACATGTAAAATAACTGAGTGTACTTAATGGCTCTCTTTGCTCATAGTCTTTCCCTAAATTATCTTTTACCATTTCTGGCCCAGATGCCATTGGCTTTTCCAACCCCTGTGTATACTATTATTTAATATACAGGGCAATCTGGCAGGTACTATTGGCCACATGTTATAGATTAGAAAAATAAGGTTCAGAGATGTTCCAAGGATACATTTCTCACCAGATAGAAATCTTGTAAGACCTTTAGTTGAGATTCCCTGAGTCCGAATCTACCCCTCTTTCCATCATTTTAATTAAATGACTGTCCTACTCTCCCGTCTGCCCTTTCCAGAGTCCACCGACCTTAGACACACATCAACAAAAGTAGCAACTGAATATTACACGATTTGGGCACAAGGTCTTTAGATAAGAAAGATGCCAGGCTTAAACACCAGCCCCAGAAGGCTTTGTATTCACACAGTAGACTTTGCCAGAAAGTAAAACCTCACTCTTGCTCCTAAAGATCCCCGAAATAAGCCATTTGGATGTGATACTCATTTGTAAGTAAAAAATGGCTGGTAAGGATTTTGTTTTCGCTTTTTTGCTTTGTTTTTGAATTCAAATAAACTAGAATGGCAAATAATATACTGTCAAATCCCCAGCAGATGCAACCTTTGGCAGTGGCATAAAAAAGGCCTTCCTCTTTCCATTAGAGCTGATTAAGCAATGATTCCCAGTCACCAAAAAGTATTCCATTAAGCTCTAAAGTTCGCTAATAATTTACTGTGGGTGTTTTTCAATATTTGGAAAATCCACATGAGTTTTCCATCCAAGCACCACTAGAATGATTCATCCTTTTATTTTAGCAACGGTTCAGAAACAGACAGAGAGAAGGTGTATGTCAAGGGGCTATTAGAGGTGGGAGTGTGGAAAGGAGCAAAAAACATGCTAGAATCATCTTTTATTGCTGAAGAGTGAACTTTTGATCAGAAAACATGTATTTCAGTAACCTTAAAGTTAATCTTGAAAAAAAAAAAAGAGGAAGCTGCACTTTTGGTTTGAAAACAGTCTATTCATGGAAGAGCTGATACAATGAAATTTTAGTTAGCTTATCAATGATTTCAATCAAGAGCGTATTGAACCTGGTCCCTTAATCAACTTCAGAAAAAAGTTAACAAAACCTATGGTTCTCAGCTCTGCCCTGCTTGGGTCCACATTGCTTTATCAAATGAGGCTGTGCAAGTAGGTTTTTATGGAATGGAGTTTATTTTTAACAAAATGGAAAACTGTTTAATTTAGACACATTTTAAGAAGCACCTCAAACTTCCTTAGGTATGACCAGATAACTGATCTTTCATTAGAAAAGTTGTTTACAACAGGTACCTCTGTTAAACCCTAGCACCTGTATTTTAAATTTTGTCTCCCTTGTCTGAGTATTTACTCATGTGGGGGCTGGATGCCTACTATAAAAATTAAAGTACATGACTCTGAATTATCCAAAATGTGTCTGAATTATCCAATATGCCTCCCACATAATTTGTTCAATGAAAGAATTCTGGGCAAAAATCAGAAATGCTTATCTAGCTGTTACTATTCAGAAAACTATGGCCACTTGGACTGATTCTTTTGCCAAGTCCTCAGACAGAAATGCTCTTCCGTGGTTTTACTTGTTAGCAACCTGGTTTGGGATTAACAGAGTAACCCCTTCCAAATGGCTCAGAGCACTTAAGACCTTTTTGTAGACTCTGAAGGACAGGGGGGAAAATGCCATATTTTAGAGTGGGGTGGACATGAGTGGGAACCCCATTGTGACACCCACATGGCTAGACATTGTTGGAAAAATTGACCTCCTTCCTCCTCTGTTACAACCCTCGGTGATGAAGGAATGCTATGGTGAAGAAGAAGGTTAGCATATGCAAAGAACCCAGGGAAGTGTTTGACCCAGAGGAAACTCTCAGTAAACGTTTCAGAGAAAAATATTACATAATACTGCAGAGTCTACGTGGCACTTTATGCATTACTTCTGCTCACCACCAGTTTGTATCTCCATTGCCATATGATGAAGTCAGATAGCACCAGAAAACTACAGTTAAGCTATCAGAATGGAATCATGAATAAAGATAAAAGAAATCAAGGCAGTAAAATGTAAATACAAGGTTTTTATTTCTGGCAATATGACCAAAAAAAAATTCACTGAAAAAAATCCCTCTTAATTCAAACACTAAGAGTAAAGGATACAAGTTCTAAAGCGTCTTTTTAATGGATAGCTGGATCTGTGAAAAAAAAATAAGAAAAATTCCAAAAGAACAAAAGTAAACAGAGAGATAGAAGTAAAGTGCTATGTTTTGGGGGTTTCGTTTTGTTTTGTTCTGTGTTTTGCAGAATCCAAGGCTTCTGAAGCAGCAACTGCTAACCCCATCAAGGTAGCTGGAGGAGCTACGACTCCAGGAAAAAGGAAAGAACTCACAAGTGGGTAAAAGATGGGGAGCTGAAGCTGGGACCCACAATCACAGGTCAGTACTCTCACTGACCAAAACTCAACAGAAATGATGATCTAGATAACATCCAACTACCAGTAGGGACAGACAACCAGGGCACTTCTCAGTCTTGATTGTTGTCTTCAAAGGAGAAAAGGTCTCCTCTAAGAATTCATAACCATAGAAAATATTATGGTACGTGGACAAGGGACAGTGACCAGAGGCAAAATGTTCTAAAGTCTGTATTTAGGAAGAAGGCAGAGAGAGTAATTAACTATATATTTTGTAAGATCAGTACACACATTACTATTTCAATAGGAACCACTAGACTAATACAAACAGCGGTTATAACTTCAAAACTAGTAGACAAATACAAATAGAACCTTAAGTCTTCAATCATTTAAGAGAAATATAATCAGAAAAAAAAGAAAGAGCAGAAGACAAATATAGGAGAGCAGGTATACATTCAATTATATAAATAACCACCAGAAAAAAATTAAGTGAATTTGCACTTGCAATGCAGAGGCTATACAGTTGGATTGTTAAAAAATCAAAGAAAAATAATCAAATCAAATGACACAAAATAATTGATACTGTGTAATCAAAAGGAAAACAAAGGAGATGAAAATAGGAAAGTCTAGTCTATAACCACAACATCATTAACCTACTGATCACTAGTGAAAAGCTATGGAGAAATCCAAATATTTGGAAATTGAACAACTTCAGAATCATCTACAGATCAAAAAAGAAATAACAAGGAAAATTAGAATGTAGTTAAGGCCAAATGAAGAAACCTAACATACCAAAATTTATAGGACACAGTTAAGAAGCACCTAGAGGGAGATGTACATTGTGATATGCTTGCATTAGGAAAGAAGTAACAAGTTAATTGACTAAGTTTCCACCTAAAAATAAAGAGAAGGGCACCTGGGTGGCTCAGTCGGTTAAGTGTGTGACTCTTGATTTTCGCTCAGATCATGATCTCCGGGTTGTGAGATGGAACCCCATGTCGAGCTCAATGTTGGGCATGGAGCCTGCTTAAGATTCTCTCTCAAAAAAAAAAAAGATCTCTCTCCCTCTCCTTCTGCATCCTCCCACCGCTCATGCTCTCTCTTTCTCTAAAAAAAATAAATTAAAAAATAAATAATAAAAATAAAGAGAAAAAAGGAATAAATTAAGTCCAAAGAAAACAGGAAAATGTAAATAATAAATTCAAGAGCAGAAATACATTAAATGGAAAATGAAAATCAATGGAGAAAATCAATGTCACAAAGCTTATTCTCTGAAGACACCAGTCAAGTTGATACAGTGCTTGTCAGACAGATAAGACAAAATGAGAGAGAAGACACACGTTACTGATTTCAAGAATGAGAGAGGACACAGTGTATACTTTGCTCTGAGATAGCAAATGGATCAGGACAGAAAGCTCAGAAACATACCCCCACATACAATGAATAACTGATACATGACAGAATTGGTGTAGAAAGGCAGTGAGAAAAAGTTGAAATTGTTCCTCAATGACTGTGAGACGGTGGAGTAGACAGCGTCAGAGTATCACCCATATCTTGTCAAGTCCAACCATTGTGCAATGACTGACTACATAGGGACATTCACAATGGTAGTTTACTTTTCCTTCCTGATGACAATCCAGAAAAGAGTAGAAACAATACTCCCTCACCCAACAGCTAATACGATCTGTATATAAATGTCCCAGCTCCCTCGACACTCAAGTGGGTCAGTGGATAAGCCTGAGATTATTTCTACACTGACACCCACAGTTCCCAGTGGGATTGATCTCTGATTCCTCACGGTGGCAACTAATTTATGTATTTGTCGCCATTAGCTGCCTTCCCCTCCTGGTTTCTTCCCTGATAACTTTTTAGATTCACTTCTTAAATAAACTACTTATTCTCCAATCATCTTGCGTGGTCTTCAGAGTGGGCAACCAAGATTGTCACTATGTGTTTAAAAAATGAAGGAAAGAAGGGAGGGAGGGAGGGAGGGAGGGAGGGTGGGTGAAGAGAAGAAGGCAGAGAATGGCAGAATTATTTAAAAAAAATAATCTAACTATCTGCTATCTATGAAAGACCCATTCCAGCCAGCAACAAGGAGAGGGAGATAAAGAAGTAACTGAAGGTGCTCATCAAATGATTTTAAAAGAAGTCCCTAGAAGCTAACATACCACTCTGATTCGTAAGTGTTGGCCAAAACTTAGTCACATGATCATACCAAAGTGCAAGGAAACTGGGAAATGTATTCATTCTGTTCATTTCACTTAAAAAAATTAAATAAGCCTAGATTATGCTCTGATGATATTTGGGCACACTGGGCAGTATCCATCTCACCAGTAAAATGACTAAAAATAAATAAATGAAATTGGGAAAAGAACTGATAGCATAGTGTAAGTGATATTCTCAGCTTTCCTAGAACTAATTCAGCAAAGCCTGCACAAAGCTGACGTCTCAGGAAAGGCGAGTATGGAGGTGACCCCTAGAAAAACTAAAAAGAGAAATTGCTTTTAAAAATTGCCACCAGTACATGGCATTTGGGGTAAGAAAAGGTGAGTCAAGAGTATCTAATGAGTGCTTTTCATTAGAAGCATATCAACATCTATATTTAAAAAGTAAAATGTTACAAATAAAGAAGGAAGACTCCATCGGATATAATCACATGCCAGAAACAACTCAAATAAGAGAAATAGTCTTTGGATTTGATAAAGAGGACACGGATTAGCAAGACCTGATGCCTGTTTGCAGAGGGTGGAAGAGTGGAAGGCAGAGAGCAGAGAGCTGTGATGAGATCACTTGGGTCATTATATTTGTGCATGAGATGCAACTTTCAGCCTTTCACCACCCTGTTTTCCCCTTTCTGGAGCTTCTTCAGTTTGTGAATATCCTCATTTTCCTCCAGCTTTCAGAACTGACCAGATGACACCATAGGTAGTTTGTCCACCAGAGAATGGGAAAGACCGTAACTTACCATAGTCTGAGCTTTTACTGAAGCAGCCTGAGTCTGCCCTAAAGATTTGAGAACATCTCATTCTCAACATTTTATATACATATAATCAGAAAAAATATATACATACATACACACATACACACACATATATATTTACATCACATGAGTATTACTGGCTTATTCCATCAAGCAACAGAATGAAAAAATACGCAAAGTTAATAATCACCTCCCCCATTCACTTTTATTTCACTCCTCTGCTTAGCTGCTGTTAAATTCCCAAAAGTGGGATTCCTGGGGAGAAGGATCTTTGTATTTTTAATTTGAGTAGACAGGTCAAGATAAATTTTTACAGATTTAGCCATTTACCCTCTCACCAGTCCCGTGTCCAGCCCTATGCATCCTCTCTGTATTTTTGTTAGTCTGAAGCTTGAAGAACATCATATGATTTCTTTAATTGTATTTATCTGTGAGGGAGAAAGAATATCACATTACATATTTACTGACCACTTTTATTTTCTCTTCTAAAACTTATTTGTGTATACGTATTTTGCCAATTTTTTGTTTGTCTCTTTTATGAGCTTGTAGGAGCCCTGTGTATATTAAAACATTTTTTGTCACCTGTGTTGTCTCATCTTTTGACTTTTTTTATAATTTGTCATAAAATTTGTACATTTTTTCCTTTTTATTTTTTAAAGATTTATTTGCTTATTTTTTTTTTAAAGATTTTATTTTTATTTATTTGACAGAGAGAGACACAGCGAGAGAGGGAACACAAGCAGGGGGGAGTGGGAGAGGGAGAAGCAGGCTTCCAGCCGAGCAGGGAGCCCGATGCGGGACTCGATCCCAGGACCCCAGGATCACGACCTGAGCCGAAGGCAGACGCTTAACGACTGAGCCACCCAGGTGCCCCAAGATTTATTTGCTTATTAAAGAAAGAGAGAGAGAAAGAGAGTAGGGGGAGAGAGAGTGGGAGGAGGGGAAGATGCAGAAATAATCTCAAGCAGACTCCCCACTGGGTGAAAAGCCTACATGGGGCTGGATCTCATGACCCTGAGATCATGAACTGAGCTGAAATCATGAGTTAGATACTTAACCAACTGAGCCACCGAGGCACCCCCAATTTTTTCCTTTTTAAAACACAAGGTCTTTTTTTTCCTAATTTTTAAAAAATATTTTATTTATTTATTTGAGAGAGGGAGAGAGAGCACGAGCAGGGGGAGGGCTGGGAGGAGGGGCAGGGGGAGAGGGAGAAGCAGGCTCCCCACTGAGGAGGGAGCCCAATGTGGGGCTCGATCCCAGGACCCTGAGATTATGACCTGAGCTAAAGGCAGATGCTTAACCAGCTGAGCCACCCAGGTGCCCCCTTTATTCCCTAATTTTTAACAAGTATCTGAGTGAATATAAATTTGGGCACTTCCACAGAATTCAAAGGTACCATTTCCAAAGTTCCCAAAGGTATCCATGGAGGCAACTCAAGGAGCAAGTTCAGAAGGACAATAAGGACTTCGCATCACCTCATTCAACCATGGAATCAACCAAGCCCTCTGGTCCACTGATTTCTACAACTTTGGAGCTCAGGGGAGCTGGGCCTGCAGAGCACTCATTCAAGAGCATTGAATAACTCATGGCCAAAGTTAGGGTCAGCCAACTCAGTAATTCCACAGATTATATCCTCTTTGCCCCAGCAAACATGACAGACAGAAAAGAACCTGCCTTTCTTTTTAAATGTCACCTTATAAATCATGATAGTGAATTACTTTATGGTAGGTAAGTTGTAGGAAACCAATCTGAATGATGGCATACTTTTGTACTGCGTTTGTAAATAGCTTTTTCAAAGATTCATTTAATCAATATTCCAGAATATAGTAGTGCATTTCATCATCTCCAATTTAAAAATAGATGCTGAGATTCAGATGTGAGGAGTGACGAATTCCAAATAGAAAACTACAATAACTAAGCTACAAAATAAATAAATAACTAAACTATAAATATTTTACAAATGCACAATTCTGAAAGCAGTGTCTGGTTGAGGGTCCGGGCTGGGGCACTTCCTTCTGAATGCTTTCCTCTTCCCATGTAGATTGTACTTCTGCATTTATGACTCACTTCACCAAGAGTCTTCTGAGTGTTTGATTGCAGACGTCAAAGGTATCAGCAGATCTGGTTAACAGATACTTTGACTTTAACTTGAGTGAAATTGGTTTCCACAATAAATGTGGTAACATTTCCTCCTTAGATTCTCTGTTTTACCCTAAAGCGATGTTCCTCTCCTTATCTGACAAATGTTTATTGAACACAGAGCCCCAGGCTCTTAAATAATAAGTTATTAAGGGAAAGAAGACAATATTCAAAGTAACATAGTTTATTGTTGAGCTGTTGGTTGGAATTTGTTTCGAAGAGACCACAAAAGAATGAAACATAAGTCAAGGAAAGCATACCCTTAGGGTGTGTGCAGGCAGGGGCCATATGGAAACTTGACTCTACAGTTGATCGGTTGCATATGCACCTTGAACTCTGATGAATATGGCAGAGATGATGACAGAACTGCTACCCTTTATAAGTTTGTTGCTGTGTTCCAGGCTCTATGCTTTATGTGGATTATCTCACTGAATATTCACACAATCCCAATAGAGCTTCATGGGGTCATTGGTAGAGCCCTTGCAAGGATCAAGAGCAGTGCAACTCCAAGTGACTGTCACGGGGCCATCGGTACCATGCTGGACCTCTGCATAGAACTGAAGCTTGATGGACATCACAGTAGTGCAGACATGAGGGCAGGATGAAAGAGGTACTAATTGAGTGGTCTGTTAGAGCAGAAGTCATAGGGAATTGGAATCTACCATGGAAATGTGACCCAACCATAGTTACAACTTGTTAGTTGCAGCTGAAGATAATTTTTTTAAAAATGAAGTGTGGTAAGAAACTCATTATACAAGATACAATCATTTTGGAAAGAAAAGTATTATTTAACACATTCCCCATGTGATATGGCTCCAGATTGTAAAATGACTTTTCTGTATTGGAGTTCACTCAAATCTCATCTTGGGTACAATGTGCTTACAGATCTAATTCTAAAAATATCCTTTTGTATTTTGGAACTTATAACTAGTCTGCTAAGTGGGAGGAAAAAGGAGTTTCAAGTTTCTCATTCTCTTATCACTCCTAAGTGAATTGCTACGAAGTACATCATTTATTATCTCTATTATGCCAAGCATATAATATTTTTGAAGGGCTCAGGGAGATTACTTGAGTGTAGGATTGTTCAGGGTCACACTCAATGAAACAGCCTTTTTACACATCTGTTAAAAGAGTGGACAATTCACTTCTGAACAGATAGATATTCCTACATTTCTGAAGATTGTTTTGACTAATCTGTCTCATGTAAGATCTTGGGTCTACCGCAAGCCTATGGAAAACCCCACTGGAATCAAAGCCATAGACCAATCAGATGGCCTTTTATGAAGCCAAACCATATGGAGCTTTTGGTGAACTCTGGGGGGTATTTTGGTGGATATTCTTTGTGTATTTCACAGTGGTTTGAGGAGAAGTTCAAATCCAGACTATGGCATGAAGATGCCATTCAAATAAAGAAAAAAAAAAAAAAAGTCCTCCTATCTCTCAAAAGACTTTATTTTGGAGAAAAAGTGGAACGAATCAAATCCAACACACCTGGAGTACAGGTATGTACCAACTCATGCAGTTAGAGGAAGGTTTGTATTAACTGGTTGTCTTTAGCGGAAGTATTTTGTACAGAGAAGTACATTCTAAGAAGAGTGATTTTTTTTTTTTTTCAAATCTGGGATTGACAGCAGGAAAGAGGCAATCCTTTTTCATCTGATCTCCAACTCCCCTTCTATTAAAGTTTTAAGAAAAGTTTTCAGAGAGATGAGAATTGTCTGCCTTATCTCTAAAAAGGTTGGATTGATATTCTGTGCTCTCCAACACATGTGGGTGCTTCAATTTAAATTCAAATTAATGTGGGGCACCTGGGTGGCTCAGTCGGTTAAGCGTCTGCCTTCAACTCAGGTCATGATCTCAGGGTCCCGGGATCAAGCCCCGCATCGGGCTCCCTGCTCAGCGGAGAGCCTGCTTCTCCCTCTCCCTCTGCCTGCCTCTCTGCCTACTTGTGCTATCTCTCTGTCTCTCTGTCAAATAAATAAATAAAATTAAAAAAAAAAAAAGACAATTTTTTCTTGTGTAAAGCCACAGATAAAGGCATGTTTATTACAGAAGTTAGCCTACCCTAAATAATAAAGAAATTGGCATTGCAACAAAAACTAAAGAATGTGGCATTGACTTAGCAATCAAGCAGTAAGTAGAAAGAAAACCAATATCAGAAAACTAAAGAGCCTTTTTATTTGTTGGAAAGAACACTTTATTAAATTGTTTACATCGACAATTTGGAAGGCAGAACAATCATCTCTTGGACTCACAGTGACAGGAAAGGCAAACAAAAACAGGTCAGTTGTTGTAGATTGGTTGTTACTGACCACACTTAGCCAGGCATGAGAAGAAAAACATGAGATCGGATGAAAATTCTCTGGTTTGAAAGAGAATGGAATGAAATAAAGAAAAATTTTGGAACTTGAATGTCAGTAAAAACTGGTCTTCTAGACTCAAAACAGTAAGAGAAGCTTGATAAGTATTTTGAACAACAAACATCTATTAGAACTCAGCCCTGTGTTAAAAATCAGAGTAAGAGTATGGTTTCCACTCAAGCTCATTATCCCAGATAGACTCTGGACAGGTTCATGAAGTTTAGAGAAAGATGTTTGTGGGTCAGAAAGTAAAGAAATATTATGTATTTGAAAATTATGTCTATAAACAAACTTTATCTGTGGCTGTTGCCCTAGTGAGACAACCGTAAAGAAGAAGATGAATCGCCTTCCAAGTCTCTGGAGAAGCTGCCAAAAACCTTGAGCCTGAACAATCAATCAGTCAGTCAATCAACACTAAATAAATGCCTTTGACTATTTGAGAATTAAAATGACCTCAAGCCCCCATATTGCACAAGCAGGAGGAGAGCTATGAAATCTGACCAGACTCCAAATGTGACCATGGAGAAAAAAGAGTCAAGGGAGAAGCACCCACAGGCAGAACAAAATGCCGTGGTGATTAAAGGACAAGGCGTTCTCCTAGGGAGCAGAATCAGGGTCTGCTAAAGGAGCTGCCTGTTTCCACCATAGGACACCTTCATAAGGCCTGTCCAGTAGAATTTCAGAATGGCTATGGATCATGGGTGGCTGCGTTTCTCACAGTTTTCCTTTTTATAAGTACCAGTTGTCATAATTTGCCCTTGATGGACTATTATATAGTGACTATATATAGCCCTTGATCGGGTTTGGGTTGGGCAGATGACACTTCCTTAGTTCAGAGGTTGCCAAGACACGAGATGCCTTGGTGGGAACTGGAAGAAGAAGAGAACTGTGTACCACCCAGAAATCTTGGACTTTGCATTGGATAGAGTGACAGGATGGGACTTACGCTGTCTCAGTTCAGAAGGGATGAGTGCAAAGAAAAGTGGAAGGGATATTTGGTGACTAAGGGCTGAACTGTGGCCCAGACTTATAGTGTTCATCAGTATCCATGTTCTCTCCTCTCTGACCATCCATCAGAGCTACATATTCCACCTTCTCCTGCACTTAGGCATGACAATATGGACAAGTGCCCATGGGAAGCGATGTGCGTCCTTCTTTAGGCAGGGCTCATGAAATACCTTTCCTGTACTGTCCTTTCTTTCTCCACCAGCCAGCTGCATGAAGCAAACGTTAAGTGTCTAGAAAAGGCTGAAGCTCAAACCTCCTGGGTCCCAGTAACTTCTACCCTTCAGGGTGATGTAAGGGAGATAGAAACTTTAGCTACATTAAACTGTTAAAACTCGGGGCTTGTTTTTACAGCAGTTAGCCTACTCTGATCAATGTGCCAAGAATTGCTGCTTCTAGTCCACTAAAAATAGTATTCTTCTGTTACACAAGGAGCTGCATGGATCATTTGGTGATACGGGGAGAAAACAGAGGACATTTTCCCATAGTTTCTAGGACCAGTCTTCAGGAAGACTTACCCCTTTTATTAACTCACTCAGGGCAGAAACTGTGGATCCACAACCAACATATCAGGGGTTTTTTTATTAAACTTTTTGGGGGGCAATGAAAAATAAACTTATTTCCAATTTTATAAGAATACTGTAGTCAAGCAAGCATGATTTCCAAATTAAAAGATTTTAAGCAATACTGATGAAGATATTACGTGTTCACCAACCCTACTTAAAATGTAACTCTTCAACTAACCTTGGCTCTTATTGAGAACATGGCCACAGTCTATTAACCCCCACTCTTCTTGTAGGAAGAAAAAAAGTGTTACATGGCAGTGTCATGGGTCTCAGGCCCTACCTATTAAGGGGATTTTCCCAAGGGATTCTCGGGTATAATGACCTGTGAATGTCCCATGGCAGCTGAGTCGAGCATTTTGTAGGAAACTGGAGAAATTGCTCAGGTAATCAAGACATCACACTTTCTGCCTCTCTTGGACCCCAACCCATTACCAGTATTGACTGGACATGTCACAGTGCAGCTTAACTCCAGGTCAGGTGGACCCTTGGTGAAAAGTACGTGATTTGAAGGTAGCCATTTGTTCTCCTGGTAACTCATAGCTTTTCACCTTGGTAAAGAATCTCTTTTTAAAGGAAAACCGGTAAAGGAAGGCAAGAAAGGTGTGGCAGGCTGCACTGTGTTGCTGTCACTGAAGTTCACAGGGCACTGTGAGGACAAAAGATGCTCACCCAGACATCACGCATGGCACACGGTTGCCCGAGACTGACATTGAGGAAGGGAGTTGTTCTTCCCCCAAAGACCAAGAGTAGCTACCATGGGAATCTGGACATCACAATAACAGACAAAGATGCATTATTGGACAACACAACAAAACAGCTTTATACAGAGACACAGCAGGCCAAAACAGAAGTCGTGGCTGCCCAAATATTGAGGAGTATGCTATGTCTTCAGTCCTCTCTTTGTGTGGCAGGTGGAGGCAAGAGTGAATAACCTCTTTTGGCTGAATAAGTCCATAAGTTTCTTGGCAAATTTCGGAAAAAAAATCCCCAAGTGAGGGGCGCCTGGGTGGCTCAATCAGTTATGCATCTGCCTTCGACTCAGGTCATGATCCCAGGGTCCTGGGATCAAGGCCCACATCGGGCTCCTTGCTCAGCGGGGAGCCTGCTTCTCCCTCTCCCTCTGCCTGCCACTCCCCTTGCTTGTGTTCTCTCTCTTTCCCTGTCAAATAAATAAATAAAATCTTAAAAAAAAATTCTCAAGTGAGAAGTGTTCGACTCCCTCATTTGGCACATGAGACAGTGAACAGGTTACATGACCTGTTTTTAATTAAAAAAAAAAAATTAACCGTCTTACTTAAATCCCACATGAAGTTGGTCATACCTGGCATACAGACCACTGGCAATCTACAGATTATGAGATAATATTGATGAGCTTTCATGTATATGATCTGTATCTTCTTTGTTAACGAGACAACTGAGGCTTAGAAGAGTTAAGAATTGTGAGCAAAACTCGCACATGCAGCAGGCAGCTGAGTGCAAATCTATTCTTCCCACTCTGGAAGCCTTCCATGGTGCTCTGCTCATGCATATGCTGCCTCTCCTGAGCCTCTGCCCTGCATATTAGCTCAGCGTGTCTGTCCCCTCATCATCAGGACACTTAGCAACACCACCATCTTACCTTGGAATTATATATTGCTCTGTGTTGCATTCATACGCTCTGTTGCATGGCAGTTGAATGTGCCCTTGTTCCCTGAACATCCTAGGACCCAGAGCAATGGAGTGGCCATAGCTCCCACCAGACAAAGGATAATAACATAACACTACTATTTACAGATTAAGTTTTTCATGTGACGGCAAGACTCAAGATATTCAAAAAGCTTTCACGCTTCTTGTATTTCTGGCAAATATGATGGATTAGACACTATGGATGCTCCCCATGCAAAAGCAACTTAAACTGATGAGAACAATATTTAAAACAAAGTTTTCAAAGGAATCATGAAATTGGCAAGAAAGTAAAGAATCTACAGAGGTGAAAAGCATCATGAAAGAAGCAATCAGGGTAAGTCAGCAAGCACTAAAATTTGCTTTTGCGTAAAAGCATCATTTTGTATTCCTTTTTGAGATGGTCAGTCAGTGAAGCCATAAAAGGGCCCAGAGGAGAGCCTCGGGACAGAAGAAAGTTTATTATACTCACAGGTTCTGGAGACAGGAGGCTCAGCATGTCACTCAGAGCCACATGGGGAAAACACCAGGGTGGTCAGGAGGCAGAAGACAGGAGTGAGGAGAAGGTTTAGGAGAGAGACTTTATCAGAATTTCCTATGGAAATTCTGGGTGAAGAGTTTAGCTAGTTGGAATAATTTTGGTGGGCTTTGGGCTATAGGGGTGGTCCATATTGCCTGGCACCTGGCCCTGGGATGATTAAGGCAGAGGAATATTGTCTCCTGGGGTCACTGGCAGATAGAGGATTGATTAGTTTGCATATTGGAGGCTGGACCCTTTGCTATGTCTAAGAATTGGCTAGTCCTGGAAGGGGTCATCTCTCCCCATCCAGAAGGTTTTTTTAAGAGGTCAAAACATCATAATACGCAGAAAATTTAAAAATATTTACAATACAAGCATAGATGCCAAACTATGGTAACTTGAGCTTCTGTTTTGAGGCAAAAAGTGCAAAGGACAGGAGATAAACCTTAGAGAGAGCTCTCCCAAGGCATAGAGACAAATAGATCTCAATGTAAATATGGAAAACTAGATAATTATGCCCTGTCTTTAAGATGAATGATGAATACACACCTTATAGAAGGGGAAAACTAAAAAACAAAAACAAAACAACAAAAAAACCTTGCCTATCTCAATATTGGTGAAAGCCAGAGAAAAATCTTAAAAATCTGTAACACAAAACACGCCTTCTTCAAAAGTGTTATTTATCTGCTGCTTACCTTACACAGTATTTTCTTTAACTTCAGATATTATATTTTTAAGTTTTAGAAGTTCTCCATTTTTTGTCTTCCATTTCTCTACTTGCAATATGTACTTTTTTCCTTTAAATCCTTGATCATATTTAAAACAACTGTTTTAAAACTCCTGTCTGCTAATTCCATCATTTCTGTCATTGTTGGATATTTTTTATGGCCAAATATTTCTCCTGATTACATATTACATTTTTCTCCTCTTTTTATATCTAGTAGTTTGGGATAGGACACTGGTCCTTGTAAATGTGACATCACTGAGGGTTAAAATTTGTTTTCTTCTTTTTAACAGTCTTGGACATTGTTCTGACAACACTTGCAGTTTATGTTGACACTTACAGAGCTCATTTTTAAGCTTTGTTGGGAAGTCTGGAGCACCCCTTGTCCCAGACTAGTCTAGCTCTGCTACTAAGCCGTGGCCCTTCGGGGTCTCTACTGAATCGCTAGTGTTCAGTGAGGTCCTTGAACTAGAGTCAGGGTGCTGTTCTCCCAGCTCTGGGTGGGCTCATATGCATATCTGAATATTCAGCAACAAACTCAAGAAGAGTCTTATACAGATTTCTGGAGCTCCTTCTTTATGTACCTTCCTCTCCTCTAATACTCTGTCCCGGAAATTACGGCTGCTTCAGATCCCTGCTTCTCAATCTCGGTCTTCTTGGCTCAGTGAGATTGCTCTGATCTGCTCAACTTCCCCATTCCTGCACCGGGCTTCCATATCGCCGAAAGAACCTCTAGGCAGAAAGCCAGAGCAATCCTGTGCATGACCCGTGTGTTTCTCCTCTCTCGGGGTGACAGTCCCCAGCTGCTTGGTGCCCATGTCTAAAACACCTGTTTCGTAAATGTTACAGTAGTTGTCGCCCAGGTGTAGACAGACTCAAAAGTTATTAAAATGAGCGTACTCTATAGTATGTAAGTTATACCTCAATAAAATTGATTGTTAAACACTGTAAAGATGATGATGTAATACTCTGATACCTGTCACTCCAAGTGTTGAGAATTATCATAAAGGAATAGTTATTAAGACATGTGAATGAGTGGAACAAGATAGAAAAACCCAGAAACACACCCATCATATATGGAAATTTCAATCATGACACTACGACAATTAAGTTAGGGAAGAATGTGAATGCGAATACTGGTGGAACAATGGTTATCCACATCAGAAAAACAAATCTCATTCCTACTTCACATCATATTAAATATGTGTAGGTTGACTAAAGGTTTAAATATGAAATGCAAAAAAAAAAGAACTCTCAGAAGATAACATAGGTGAATATCTTTGTGGTTTAAAGTTAGGGAAGAATTTCAAGTATACGAAAAAAATACAAACAAGACACATATTGATAGATCTGACTACATTAAGACTGTAAATCTTCTATTCATCAAAAAACACCATATAGAAAGTGAACGACAGGTTAAAAACTGTGAAATTGCAACCCGGGTTAAAAACTGTAACACAAAACCGAACACCTTAGTATCAAGACTATGTAAATAAATTCCACAAACTGATAAGAAAAGTTAAGAATTGATGACAAAAAGAATAAAACTACTCCAGCAGAATAATAAGAACTTGAATAAGAACTTCAAAGATGAGAATGCATGGGGGAGGATAAGCATATGAAAATTTTCAGTCTCGTAGGTAATTGGGGAAATACTTAAAACCCAATGAAAGCTGTTTTCCACTTACAAACTGTCAAAAATTTAAAATACTGTCCATGTCAAACACTGGTAGTGATGTGGATAACAGGAACTCTTTTATGCTACAGGCAGGAGGATATATTGTTATAGCCATTTTGAAAAATAATGTCGTTTTCAAGCAAAACTCAAGACCCATAGCTCCAATAACCTCTCTACTCCCAGACTCACCTCGAGTGGCTCTCATATGGGTGCACCCAAAAACATAGAAAGTATAATAGTAGTTTCCATATTATCAAATAACTGGATAATTACCAAGATAAGTAGAGTTTGATATAGTCGTGTAATGGAATAATACACACATAAGAGTTAATATGACATTTAAAAACAACTAATTAATAAAGAAGCCATAAAAAATGGAGCAACGTATTTAGTTGAAATGCCATAAATGTCTAGCATCTGGTACTATAATAAGATAATACTGGAGAAGTGTCCTGGAGACGCTCCGAAGTGCCAGGAGGTATCCTTCTCTTTGCTGGGTCATAGGAAAGTCCAGAAGCTTCCTGAATATCCATGGTCGTTGGGTCCAAAAGCAGCTGAGGATAGTGAATGTTTACTTAGTGGTTGGAAAATATTTTACTATTTTACGAACAGGTACACAAGTGCTGAACAATTGCATATTAGCCGTAGATACATTTGTCAGTGAATAAACTACAAAGGAGGGTCATGGCGTGATGATAGACACAGACATCACATCACGGTGGAGGTTATCTGAGGTGGGAGGTGCAGAGTTGGCATGGGTAGGGCAGGGCTCTCGGTAACCTTTTCAAGGACTGAGGATGGTCCCACTCGTGACACATGATGTGGGGACACCAAGGTTTGTATTACTGCTGATCTTCCCCTGTCATAAAACCATGCACTTAAAATAATCCATGCCTTAATGCAATCAATAAAAATTGGTGAAAAAAAGCTTGAAAATGATAAAAGCCATTTCAGATCAAGGAAACATCCTTTGGACTGGGTGGACAGAGGTCGCATCCAGATAAAACAGCATAATTGTTAAAAGGAGAATAGTTGAAAAAAGATGGTTTCTGATCATGGCCATGGAACTTTGTGAGAGCCCTTTACTCACTTGAACCTTCAAGCAGGAATATTAATACGCAATGAATAGCTTCTATGCTAAGGGTTCCTCAAAGTGCTGAGCTTGAAAACAAGACTGAAGCTGTAAGTTTCTGTGTATCTATGTGCAGGGTAGCAGTATTATTTGTTCTGAATTTTTCTACTACAAATCTAAGATTTGTTGGCAGATTGAAAGGTAGAAACATATTCGTGTTTTCCAAGCTTGCATAGCCAGCCCCAGGCTAAGATTTCATGTGAGAAATGTGGAAGAGTATAAAATGTATTTCAAAAATGCAGACTGGGTTCCTGGCACGTACCCACCCCACCCCACCACGCTCCACCTTTGCATCACTAGCGGCAAAGCCCTGAGTCTCATGGCTGCGAATGTCTCTTACGTACACTGTTTTTCTCTTTTCTTTCCTGATTTCTATACCACATGGAAAAAGTTGGCCCGTCTTTGCAATGGACTGAGTCAAGAAATACACTCCCCAGTCAGAAAGATAATTCCATTCTAGGCAGATCTTTTGTTTTCAGAAGACAGAGACTGAAAACAATATATCCACAATTACTGACAGTAAATAGTGAGACTATGTGACTCATTTAACAAAGCTTAAAATGGCAAAACATGGAAAACGCTGCTCAAGGGTTTGGCTACTATTTCCTTTTTTTTACTTAACTAATTTTCAGAGGATAAAAAGCACTTGCAGCCAGCTGATCCATTTTTTGCAAGATACCCCATAGAACGCTATCTTATCTTTATAACTCCAAAGGTGAGAATTTATTTTTACTTTCTTTTTAATTACTTCTTAAATCTAGCAATAGTTTCTGTGTGAAGCAGGATGTTTTGACCCCATCAATTTCAAATCTGAGTTCATTTTGACCTGCCGTGCTTTCAAGAGTTAGCAGTCAATGTGCCAGATGGCTTTGGCTAATCTTATGTTGTTCCAAATATGCCTATTTATGACTCCCAGGCAATCTTGCAGTCTAGAAATTTGTTTGTTTTCCTCCCAGGTTAAGTCAGTCTATGAAAAATCAACCAACAGTAATGAAATGAGTGAAAAGTTTATCCAAGTTGCATGTTACCCTTGGGGGGAATCCCAAGACTATCCCAGAAGAGAATGAGCTCCATGCAGCACCACTTCAGGGAAGAATCACACATCAGGGTAAATTAAATGCCTGGAAGTAGAAAAATTCATCTTAGTGCAGGTAAAGAGTTTTGACGATCTTAGAATTGCTCTCAGTTTTTTCATGGATTAGCTGGGACACAAATATAAATTGTCAGTCTTTTATGCAGCAGATTACAACATCAGTAGTAGGAATAATAATGTAAAACTAAGAGACAAAAACTCTATATGATAAACTTCATTAGTTATTTAAACTGATAAGAGAATAAAATATTCCTAATAGAATTTGAACTTATATAATGTTATGTGGGAAAACTGAACTTGGAAGTCATAGCCCCCATATAAAAAATGTACATAGCAAAAGTTGTCATCTCTAATATTTTCTAGAGATGAAAACTATAGTAAATAAATATTTAGTGTAAAATTTGCATGAGAAATAATGGACTACGGTGAAATGTTTTCTGGAAAATAAAAATGAAAATGGAAAATATTGGAAACAGCTCAAACTTTGACCTGCATCGAACACTGATCAAGAATTCAAATGGTTTAATGGGACTTGTTCTAGAATATACCATCTTAATCAAAATTCAATGATGTTTCAAACAATTCAGTGCATTTTACAAAAGACGTTGGATAGTCTGGTTGAAGTGTTTGTTTTGAAACATCCTAGACAGTCAAACACAGAGTCTAACAATCTCCACATCAAAGCGTCAGGGTCAGGAAAGTGGTAGAAAAACATTCTGTACCCATTTCTGAGATTTCCTCCAATCCAATGTTACTGCTTCCACTAAACAAAATTTCTCTCCTTCCTGAGTTCCTCCCACTTTTTTATACACAATTTTCTGGCTAAAATATCATTGCCCTTCTGAATTCCTCCCATTCTGTACCCTCAATTCAATTTGTCACCATAGTCAGAAAATTCCAGTAACTACTCTCCTCTCTCTTTCTCTTCGGTTACTTTTTAAAACACTATCTCCTGGTGCCATCATCCTACTCAAAAACGTTTGGCTTTGGGGTTTAGTTTTAACAGAGTCACTGGTACTAGCTCAGACTTCCCACCATAAAAAATACAGCACAGTTTTGAGACAACCATTTTCAGGCATTGGATAACAAGCGATACAAGGTCATGATCCCTTAGAGAATAAAGACACCAGAGGGGAGCCCCACCTTCACCCAGCCCTCTGTTCAGGGACAATTTCCTACATGCAGCCCAGGCAGATGGAGACCAAGTGAGCATTGTGGTCCTGGAGATCTCAGGAGTTGCAGATCAGAGTTCAAAGCAACCGAAATGGCGGGATGAAGTCGCTAGGTAGGGTACCAGACAGGGGGCAGTGGTCAGAAAGAAGACCCCAGAAGTGAGAAGTCCTTTGGAGGGTGCCCTGTGGGCCTGGGGCCAAAGGCAGGATGAGCATGCTCAGGCTGAGGCCAGATGAGGGCCAATAGAGGGCAGCTGCTACGAGGCCAGGGGTAGGATAAGGTACTACATGGCACACGGTGCTGGCAGATATTGAAATTCAGGTCCAGCCATAGTGGAGAGATCTTTTTAAAATCTGGCATTCAGATGAAATATCAGAAATTCAAGCCTTATGAGTAAGGACCACAGACTAAAGGAGTAGGGCATGGCCATCTTTGGAGAGTGCATCATAACATAATATAATTATAATAATAATAATAATACAATAACATAATATTCACAATAACACAGTATGTGCAACCTGTAGCCTGTAGTATATGGTTGAACCAAAGCTTCCTGCTAATGTTAACCTCTGCGGGATAGCCATGACAGGCAGGCTTTCCTCCAGCTGGGGGTCTATGACCACTTATTTTGCTTGTGGCATTGGAACATGAGCAAGAGAAGAGGGCACTTCTGTTGGAGGAAAGCATGAAAAAAAATCAACCCTCTATTTCCATTTGAAAGGAAATCGCAGCTTTAAGAGACATGTGTGCATTACTGCCCTGCTGCCAATCATATCATAAGTTGGCATGGTGAATACATTTAGTCTGGTGTCTGGATTTATTTCTAGAAGTTGATATTAACCCCTGCTTCTCAAAACAGATACCCTTATTGGTCTGCTATGAATATTTGGATCCCTGGAATCTCATAGAAGGGGATTGCTGCTAGCCAAACTATGGAAAGAGCCCAGATGTCCATCAACAGATGAATGGATAAAGAAGACGTGGTGTATATATACAATGGAATATTATGCAGCCATCAAAAAAACAAAAAAACAAAATCTTGCCATTTGCAATGATGTGGATGGAACTAGAGGGTATTATGCTAAGTGAAATAAGTCAATCAGAGAAAGACAAGTATCATATGATCTCACTGATATGTAGAATTTGAGAAACAAGGCAGAAGATCATAGGGGAAGGGAGGGGAAAATGAAACAAGATGAAACCAGAGAGGAAGACAAACCTTAAGAGACTCTTAATCTCAGGAAACAAGCTGAGGGTTGCTGGAGTAGAGGAGGGTGGGAGGGATGGGGTGGCTGGGTGATGGACATTGGGGAGGGTATGTGTGCTACAGCGAATGCTGTGAATTGTGTAAGACTGATGAATCACAGACCTGTACCCCTGAAACAAATAATACATTATATGTTAATTTAAAAATGTGAGAAAAAAAGAGTGGAAAAGAAAATGAAAAATGAAAAATGAAAAATAACTCCAAGGTTTTCATATTGTTACAAATGGGTAGGTAGATGGGAGTGTCAATAATTGAAATAAGGAGCACAGGAAATAAAGCAAACTTGAAATGTACAGAGGGAAAAAAAAGAAGGGGCTTGCCTCTTGCTGATACAAATAAAAATAGTTTCATCTTTAACCAAGGCACTTTACTCACATATTCGCTGAGCATCCATCCAGTGGGAGATACTGACTCTGGCTCTGGGTTCCAGGATGTACAATCTTATTCAGAATCTACAGGTCGATATTTCTTTGTGTTCCAAAAGCAAAGTATCTTAACCCTCTAGACGTTTAATCCTCATCAAAAACCAGCTATCGCACTCCTGGGTATGTACCCCAAAGACACAGAGGTAGTGAAAAGAAGGACCATACACACCCCAATGTTCATAGCAGCAATGTCCGCAATAGCCAAAATGTGGAAAGAGCCGAGATGCCCTTCAACAGATGAATGCATAAAGAAGATGTGGTCCATATATACAATGGAGTATTACTCAGCCATCAGAAACGATGAATACCCAACTTTTACATCAACATGGATGCGACTGGAGGAGATTATGCTAAGTGAAATAAGTCAAGCAGAGAAAGTCAATTATCATATGGTTTCACTTATTTGTGGAACATAAGGAATAGCATGGAGGACATTAGGAGAAGGAAGGGAAAAATGAAGGGGGGAAATCGGAGAGAGAGATGAACCATGAGAGACTATGTACTTTGAGAAACAGAGTTTTAGAGGGGAGGGGGGTGGGGGGATGGGTTAGCCTGGTGATGGGTATTAAGGAGGGCACGTACTACATGGAGCACTGGGTGTTATACGAAAACAATGGATCATGGATCACCACACGAAAAACTATGATGTATTGTATGGTGACTAACATAACATAATAAAATTTTTTTAAAAATTAAAAAATAAAAATAAATTTAAAGAAAGCCAGGCACATTCGAGAATGAGCATTTTAGCATTTGCTCTACTGACATATGAATAATTTTTCCCTTATACCTTCAGGTCAGTGACCTCTGATCATCTAGCTTGGGATTTTTTTTAAAGATCTATTTACTTATTTGAGAGAGAGAGAGGCGCACACGTGGCGGGGGAGGAGCAGAGGGAGAGGGAGAAGCAGACTCCACACTGAGCACAGAGCCTCACGTGGGGCTCCATCTTACGACCCTAAGATCACGACCTGAGCTGAAACCAAGAGTCAAGGACGCTTAACCAGTTGAGCCATCCAGGTGCCCCCATCTAGCTTGGGATTTAATCTTCAGTCTCACTGACTCCAAAGCCAGGGCTCCTCTTACTAAATCATATTGGAAAATAGAGACTGGTCCAATTTGAAGGCATGATGAAATTTACGTAAATCCTGTAAAATAGAACCCTGGACATGCTTGGTGCCAAGCCTTGTAAGAAGTCAGGGACAATGGGAGTGGGGAGATACAGTCAAGCTTCTATCTTTGTCTGTCTGGCTCTTTAAAAACGAGGATTTTCCAAAGTAAATGCAGACATGTAGCTTATTGTCCATTTCTCTTGCTGTCATGTTTTTTTTCCCCCCCCTTAGAACTGAAATGGTGCAGAAAAATGCCTGCTGTGTTCTAGTCTAAAGCAGCAAAACACAGCTGTTGTTCAGCTAGCATATGTACAGATAATATTTAATTTTGTGGTGTTGATAAGCAGCATCTATTTATTTTTAAGTCAGAACAAGTTCAGTAGTGAGTACACATACCTGAGGTGTATGATGTTGAATGAGTTATTAAATTCTTCTAGATGAGGATAAATTTGGCTTTGTCTTTGCCTCTGTCTCATATACCACCTGCCCATATTTGGGCAGGAAACCATTAGTCCTTGCCTGCAGGAGGGAACATTTACTTGAAGACCATACCAACAAAGACCCTTCCCCACTCTCTTCTCCTCCTCCTACCCTATAAACCCAATGAACCACAAAACTGCGGATTCTGCCTGGGCAAGTTTATCTGTTCTTCCTTCCACATCTACAGCCACTTCTGAAATCGAGAGGTTGGTGGGGCTTGGGGCTGGAGCTCTGAATGCCATGAGATTGGCAGAGTTCCCCAGCTCCAGTCTGGCCTGGAAAACAGTCTTCCTCTCCAGCAATGTGCCCACCCTGCTTTGTCTCACACCAAAGCCAAGTGCCTCGGTTCGGTATTCCAGACTCAGATCCTTGAATTCCCCTCTTCTTCCCACTGGAGAGTCCCTGATCTCAACTTCTAGCCAAAGAGTGGAAACAAACAGACTCAATGTTGTCTTTCTCTGATTGACTTATTTCGCTTAGCATAATACCCTCTAGTTCCATCCACATCATTGCAAGTGGCAAGATTTCTTTTTTGATGGTTGTGTAATATTCCACTGTGTTGTGTATGTGTGTGTGTGTGTGTGTGTGTCTTACATCTTCTTTATGCATTCATCTGTTGAAGGGCATCTCGGCTCCTTCCACAGTTTGGCTATTGTAGACATTGCTGCTATGAACATTAGGGTGCAGGTGCCCCTTCTTTTCACTACATCTGTATCGTTGGGGTAAATACCCAGTAGTGCAATTGCTGGGTCATAGGGTAGCTCTATTTTTAACATCTTGAGGAACCTCCATACTGTTTTCCAGTGTGGCTGTACCAGCTTACATCCCCACCAACAGTGTAAGAGGGTTCCCCTTTCCCCACATCCTCACCAACGTTTGCTGTTTCCTGTCTTGTTAGTTTTTGCCATTTTAACTGGTGTAAGGTGGTATTTCATTGTGGTTTTGATTTGTATTTCCCTGATGGCTAGTGATGATGAACATCTTTTCATGTGTCTGTTAGCCATTTGTATGTCTTCTTTGGAGAAGTGTCTGTTCATGTCTTCTGTGCATTTCTTGACTGGATTATTTGTTTTTTGGGTGTTGAGTTTGATAAGTTCTTTATAGACCTTGGATACCAGCCCTTTATCTGATAGGTCATTTGCAAATATCTTCTCCCATTCCATGGATGCCCTCTTAGTTTTGTTGACTGTTTCCTTTGTTGTGCAAAAGCTTTTTATCTTGATGAAGTCCCAAAAGTTCATTTTTGCATTTGTTTCCCTTGCCTTTGGAGATGTGTCTTGAAAGAAGTTGCTGTGGCCAATGTTGAAGAGGTAACTGCCCTTTGATGGGTTCCTGTCTCACATTGAGATCTTTCATCCATTTTGAGTTTATCTTTGTGTATGGTGTAAGAGAATGGTCGAGTTTCATTCTTCTGCATGTGGCTATCCAATTTTCCCAGCACCATTTGTTGAAGAGACCGCATTCTTCCTTGATTAAAACTCTTCACAGGAGAAATACTTCTTTGTTCCCCGGTGCCAGGCACAGCTCTGAGTGCTAAAGACACAGCCGCGGAGAAAATAAAAGAGCCTACCCTCAGGGAACATGCCTTCTTTTTTGAATTTGAATGCCTGAGGTAGGCCAAGTACTCCCTAGTGCTTTCTTTCATTCTTTTTTCAATTGAGTAGGAAGGCCACTTAAGGAAAGCTGCCTTTCTCCCCTGAGCCTGGGGCCACACACTCCTTTCCGGTGTTTGACTAGCTGCCAGACCACTGGATCCATGGACATATGGGTTGTTTTTTTTTTTTAAAGCATTTGAATTTGTGACATTCTTTTGTTAAGCGTATATCTCTAGCCTTCAAATAGTCATAATCAATACTGCGACCCATCAGTGGTCCTTCCTCAGCTTATGGAAAAATTTTCTATCCAACACATACTGATTGAGACTCTCATCTATGATGGCACAGGGCTGGAGGCCAGGACTGCAGAGCAGTAAGTCCTGGCCCACAGAGTCCTGGAGCTCTGGGTCCGGTGGAGAAACCGACCCGTAAACATCACACTAATGTCATGTGACAACTACTGCATTAGATGTGCAGAAAGAGAAGGCGACGGGCAGGGAGTCCATGCTTCTTGGCACAGGGAGGCAAAGAATAAAGGAAAGATACAGAAAATACATCCTCCAGGGCAATGAAAGAGATCAATCTTAAATGTACTGATATTACATTTATAGATTCCTTATTGATCATTTAAAAGTTTGCTTCAGAAAGGGTTAGTTATCTCTCAGCAGACTTGTTTCCCCAAATACATCAAGTCCTCGCTTTTCCCATAAAGTAGTGCACATGTAATGTCTCGGTCTACTTTTCAGATAATCACAGTTATAAATTAACAAGACCTAAATTTAATATATTTTTTTTCCTTATCAGGCCATTGATATCACTCATGTCAAATGATTGTTTTTTCCAAAAAGATAAGGACCATCACAAATACGATGGAAGTATTTGTATGCTGATCCATTTAATTTGAGCCAAGATACAAGTTGTCCTGGTAGAGATGGAATGTCTGCTGTGGCCTTTTGCCAGCAAACGTAAAGGAATTCTTGCAGGGAAACTAACATCAAATTTCAGAGCTGAATTAATACCTGATGTCATAAGCTCCCATGTCCAGCGTCTGGATGAGACAGTTCTTAAGGCATCCATCAGAACTGGAGATATCTGGGAATATTCCAGAGCTTCCACCTTACTTCTGCCTTAATGCCATTCTCTGCCATGTTCCGTCAGACTTAACGCAGGGTCCCTCCTCCTGCCTACTAACCAAACATGCTGGCTGTGGTGTAAGATGATTCATTCTCCTCCATGCTCCTTGGAGAAAGAAAATTAGACAGTATCTTCCCCTTCTCTCCCCCTAGGAATACTTTAAATATCTGAAACCAGTTGTTTTTGTTGGCTTTATGATGGTAAACATCTGGATATAAGGGATCGAGCTTAAGTCTTAACCACTCCTATTAGTTAGATCTTAGTCCCCTTTCAGCTCCCAGACAGTTTTCCTCAATATGACCCTACTTCCCTAAAGCTAACTGGGAATCCTCAATTTCCTATCTAACGTAACACTCATGTTGCTTGTCTATGCACCTGCTGCCATTCCTAAGTGTTCTGTTTTGAAATAGGAAATGAAATTTGGTTCCTTTATTCTAATAATGGCTTCATGAATATTTGAACCATCCAGGGGTAAACTCACACTAATCAGGAAATTAGACAATCTGACCAAGGGAAGTATTTGTTCTTCACATTTAAAGAGATGTTGCTAGTTATTTGAAATGGCCACAGGCAAGTATCTAAACTGGAAACCTCATTTCTCCATCTACCAACATTCACTCTCCCCAGTTTCTAGGATTCTGTTTCCTTGCCTATCAGGTATCTCCTGCTTTCTAGCTCTGCCATCACAGACCTAGAATATACTTTTCTTGCCTTGTCCAGATGCCGCCAAACAAGCCTCCTTGGCTTCATGCCCCTTACTGAAACTTGAGCAATTTTTCTCAAATCCAGATCTGACTATGTCGTTTTCCTGTGTAGGATTATCTGCTGTTCCATATTTACTTATATTTCATACTCACCTCCCAAAGACCTCTGTGATTAAAGCCCAGGGACACCAACGTATGTATGTCATCGTTACATGAGGGTTTTGTGCACCCGTTTCTTCCAAGGCTACCCCTCCAGGATTCCTTCCAGGATCTTTTCTCTCCACCCTCCTACTGATTTGGCCAGCCCTCTCCAACCTGGGACAACTGTGTAAGGTCACAGTCCTGTTACATTCTCTCACTACAAAGCAAGAGCTCCCCCTTCAGACCTCAACCTATCCCCAGGCTCCTGGGAACTTGTCCTCAGGAACAAGAGTCCCACGTTTCTCCACTCCACTGCATTTCTGGCCGCCATGCATTCCCTTTACTGCAGCAATGCCCTGACAGGACAAAGGAACCAAAGAACATCACAGATAATAAGATGCAACCCTGCAAAGATTTGACAACTTTCAATGCCCACAGACTCAGATCTACCATCTGTCTGTCACAAATAGGGCTCTCTCTGGGGTGCTGGCCTGCCTCCACATACTGGAGCAAGGGGTTTCGCCTACTGTGAAGGTTCTCAGAGACTGGAACTCATCTGGTCTCAGAGAAGGAGGGTCACCCTTCTCTGTTCTAAAGTCAGGCTCCCCATCCTAATTTTTTATCCCCAAATGCACCACACCTAGGATGCTGATAGTGGGAATATCACTCCCTTTTGGGGGAACCCTATTTTCACCCAGAACCATGTGGTCCTAAATGATAGAGCCAAAGGCAAACGAAATTACATCAGAACATAATGGCTGAACACCAGTACATTTTGTATTCTGTCTTAAATTCGGTGAGTGGGATGTTAACAGTAGGCAGCAAAAAGTCTGATTCTGCCCTTCTCCATGGTCTCCAGCTAGAAGTTAGTGCTGAGCAATTGTGCACACAGTTCTCTGTGTCCTGTAGTTCTGAGCTCCCAGTCTTGAGTCGGTGTCTGGCCAAAAACCTACCAAAGCTACTCATTCCGGGAGCAAAACACAACTGACCTGAATCCCACTGTGTACATTGAGGAGGTAGGCTGTCAGTTTACAAAGTCTTTGTGTTTTCAGAGGGAACCACATTTCTGTAAATTTTTTCCATTTCTGGAACAATGTTTCTTTTTCATGCATTCAGGTTCACATTAACTTTCCTTTCCCCAAGAACTATAGGTGGACTTTGTGGAACAGATTCAGGGTGCTCAGAATAAAATCCCTTTCCCCGTAAGGCTGTGAGTACCCTGGCCTTTGAATATTCTCCAGCAAACCCCTCTTGTGGCTCTCTGCTTGGCTATCCATGGACTTCAGCTTCATGGGTATCCCTTGAAAAAAGCTAAGTAGCTAAGTGATTCCTTCCAACAGGGGCCTTTGCACATGCGATTCCCTCTGCCTGGGACACTTCCTCCCCATCCCACCACTTATCCCTGAATCTAACAAACCCTATCCCTTATACCCCTCCAGGAAAACCTTTCTGAGACTTCTCCTCCCAAATGGGTACCTCTTACACAAGTGTGTGTTTCTCCTTCCTAATGCATGCCATACCTGTCTTTGCAAACAGACTCCTAGCTCAAGCAGAGCAGGAACGACATCTTTCTTATTTGTTCTTTAATGCCGGGCCCAAACAAATGCTCTTAACCAAAACTTTTGAATAAAATGATTTTCCCCAAACAACGGGTTATTCTGGCACAGAAGTAAATTCTGTATTTCTTAGTTGATTATATATATATATATGTTATATATATACAACATATATATAACATATATATATATATATTTTAGCTTGAGGCTTTGAGGTGGCAGGATTTCACTTTCTCTAACTGTACATATTTTACATATATTCGGGATTTTTTTTTAGCCCCAGAGCATTCTGTAACACTTAATCCAAGGATTTATTTCCCTCTCTCAGTCTCTAGCCAGAAGTGACACAGATTATTCAGGAAGGTTTTCTATCTTTTAGGCTGCCTCCTCATCTCCTGTACTCCTACTTCACTGTCAAAGCTTATCTGCATTCAAACCCATCTCCAGTGTCACCTCCTCCATGAAGTCCCCCTGGTTCTATTCAACCACATGTATCCCCACCCTACTTTGGATCGGAATCCCATGGCATTTTCTTTAAAGATGCCATCACATTCTACCACACATAATCATCAGCTGGGTAATTGTCTTAACTTTTTCCCCTCATTCCATTAGCTTGCACTATTGCACTTGAGATGGAAAGCAATGGGTAGCTTCAAAAGGGCATGACGTAATGAAAAAGACAACAGCTCTGGAGTAAGAGCAACTCAACTTTGTCTGAAACAGACGTGCCTTATGACCTTAAAAACATTATGAGCCCGCACAGAGCTGGATTTCCTCACCCATTAATTCCAACTATTATTACCTACCTCCCAGGGTGGTGAAGGTTAAAGTTAGCCTGGGCCCCCCCACCAGACACAAACTCACGTCTCGCCCCCCTCTTGTTAATCTCAGCAAGCAGAAGGGGAAGGTCGGGAAAATTGCTTCCATTTTCCTTTTACTAGGTGGGATTTCTATGACTTGACTTTTCCCAACTATTTCTCTGTGTTGAAGGTAAAGAAATTCTCTCCCCATATTGCAATTTCTATTTCCAAAAACTGAAATTCTTGCTGAGCAAGGAGGCTATCATCAGTACTTGTAGGCAGAGCACATCCTTGCTACTAGTATAGAATAGTAACTCCCCAAATTTGAGCACCCAGGCCATATAGCAGTCTGCTCCTCAGGGTGAACTTGACACTGTGTTGTAAATAAGTGGTGTTTGAAATGGGTTCTGTGGCCAGGGCTTTCTATGATTTCTTGGGGAGGGGGGCATTCTTGCTGTAATTCAGTAAATCAGTCTAGTCTGTTGAAAAAGCCACTAGGTTTTGTTTGGAAGATGACAAATGATTAAATTATAATTTGTGATTATCGGATCAAAAATTCTGTGTTCTGATAAGAAATTCTATGCAGGTTTTTTTTTTTTTCTCTTCTAATATATTTTTTTTCTAATCCAAACACACAGAAAATTTGCCTTTTTATTTCCTGGATGGAGATGATATATAATTCCTTATGCCTCTTTGTTCAGTCTCCAAGCTCTTCGTATCTAATCCATCATGAACAAAAAAGCTGTTTCTGGACATTTTACTCAGCCTTTTCTGTTCTCTCTGCCCGGAATTCCATTCCAGCATCAACACAAATTCATCTTCGCAATGAAGAGATACTTAATTTTTGCCTTGACCTTTTAAATTATATTTGAATCAATGCAATTATACATGAATGAATAAAATAAACTATTCTTTCTTCAGATATATGTGCATCTATTCCCACAACATTGTATGCATGTCTTACTGAATGTAGTTCCTATTTTATTATAAATATTTTTGAACCCAGCTTATCTTCCTCATATCATTTCTTAAAAAACTATATTAAAAATAAAAAGAAAAGGAAATAACTATTGAGTACCCACAATCCACCCAAAACTTCTAAGAGGTCACTTACGAGCTATTCAATACATATTTTTAACTGAATGAATGTGTAGCTGTGCTATCCCATGGGGTAGTCACTAGCCACATTGGGCTTATTTAAATTGAAATTAATTGAAATTAAATAAAATTCAAACTTTAGCTCCTGGCCACTCTAGTCCCATTTCAAGTGCTCCATCATCACAAAAGTCCAGTGCCTACAGTATCAGAGAGCGCAGCTACGGAACACTTGCATGAGAACAGAAAATTCTATCCGAAGTGCAGGGTCCAATGAAGGAAGGAAGGAAACGCACAATCCATCAGGAGGCTCCCAAGCAAGGCCCTCTCCACCTCTCTGACTTCTCGCATGGACTACACCGTGTCATGCGAACATTTTGCCTAATTTGGAGATCAGCTTCCCAGTGAAAGCTTCACAGCTTAGATTATTTAAAAAGAGCTCGGGAGAGCAGTGAACACATCCTGCAATGTCGGCTGCTGCCTTTCCACAGACCCGACAGCCACATTATGACAGGACCGCTTTCCAGCTCCAATTTGTCTAATTCTCGTGTGTTATATTAACAAAGGATGCCTGGCCAGAACATGTCAGTCATCCCCACAAAGAGTTATTTCTGTCTCCTCTCTTCTTCTAGAACTGCAAAGATTGATCGGAGGCAGATAGTCTTTTTTGTGTATTCCTGCAGGCTGGCAGCAGCTGTTCTCAAATGCAACATCGATACATGTTTTATGAGTCACTTCTTTTTGTAATGTGTGAAGCTAATCATCTTGATGATGACACAAAAAGCATTTGCCTTGAAAGCTAGAGTGCGGCGTTCATCACTCCCTCATGCTGGGAGTGTGGCATTCCTTGAAATGTCCGTCGTGTTAAATCTCAATTTTGTTATTCAGCTCCATGACCCAGCAGGGTATGAGCGAGAGTACCTTTCACACTGGGCTTGTGTCTCAGCCTGAGTCATCTAGAAAACAAAAACCTAAGGCTTTATTTGGGAGATGCAAACCCAGGGTAGAGATTAAAGGGAAGTGAGCGCAAAGAAACCAGTGAAGCCAGATGACGTCGTCATGCTTCTGCCTCACCACAAACCTCGAAGATACAGTAGGCAGATCCGTGCTTGTGTTCACCAGGCACACGGGACTTTTCCAGGAAGCCTGCAATAAAAATCTGTGCTTTGGAGTAGAATATGGGGAAAAAGAAGGAAAGGGATTTATCAACCTATCTCTTTCCCATCCTCATTTCCATTGACCTGTTCATCCCGTGGAAAGTGAATACCTCCAGAATTCAGCAGCAGTGTGGGATACCGGACCTCAGTCCTACACAAGGTGCTTCATCAATGACCAGAAGTAGCCGGGAATCTCACGGCAGATGGGCTAGGTGTGCAGGGGATGAGAGCCAGGCAGGCTCAGGGCTTCCAAGCCACGTCAGGCACGTCTTCAAAGGCTGTGCCCATAAATGAAGTCTGAGAGGCAAGTGGTGCTTTAGAAGGAAGGAGACAACGAGTTGCGGGAACCCAAAGAGGCATCTAATTTCTTAGTCCAGTACAGCTTCTCTCCTTACATGCCTATAGGATTCAACTATGAGACAGTGGAGGATTCTCCAAACCAACAATCACCTGACTTTTTTCACCCAAAAAAGTCATAAATGTCTCCCCATTCCAAATCAAAGCATTCCCATGTGAGTTGAGAGAACATGGTCATCATAGGGATTCTTTTAAACTGAATTCTAAATACTGGTTTCTGTGAGAGTTGCAAAGAATACTCCTCACTGAGAGTGTCCTGGCCCTTGTAGGTCAGTGAGCCTGAAGTAGCTCCACTACTTGAAAAGATGACAGTGATGGCTATGGGGAAGAAGAGGTGTCGCTGAACTATCAGAGACAGAGGCTGAGGTCGTTTCAGCTGCCCACCCCTGCCCCATTCTTGGAGATTATCTTCTGGTCTTGCCAACAGAGAAGGGTAGTTTGGAAGAAAAACACCTGCTTTGATCTATATTTGAATCCCACGTGCATTCCTACTAGCTTGTGACCTTTGGGCAATTACCTCTGGGAGACTCATTTTTCCTCCATAAAGTAATAATAATATGCATCTCAGAGTGAAGCTGAAAAAACTAGTATTCCATGTCTTTAAGGTTCCTGACACATAGAAGTTTTGGTGGACAGACTCTGAGTTGACCTGGATGATCTACTCCTCCTAGTTTTCATGCTCTGGCATAACTCATTCCTTATGACCTTGGGTGAGACCCATGATTTGCTTCTAACTGATAGAATACAACAAAGTTGACGGGATTTCACTTCCTTGATAATATTACATAAAATTATAAGGATCGTCATGCTGAGAGACTCTTTGCTGTGGGCTGTGAAGTGACAGGCTGCCATGTTGTAAGCTGCGCTAAGGAGAGAGCCACATGGCAAGGAATGGAGGAAAAACTCTGGCAGACAGCCAATAAGACACTGAGGCCCTCATCCAGCAGCCTGCAAGGACTTAAAATCTGCCAGCAATCACGTAAGCTTGGAAGTGGATCCTTCCTCAGTCAAGCCCCAGATGAGAACTCAGCCCTGTCTGACCCCTAGTTTGAAGCTTTACAGAGGACCCAGCTGACCCATGCCCAGACTCCCGGTCCACAGAAACTGAGGTAATAAATGTGTGTGTGTGGTTTTAAGTTTCTAAGTTTGTGTTATTATTGTTATGTAGTAGTAGATACATAACACAACTGTCTGTCCACAGACCCTCACCTTGGACTATTGTATCAGGCACTGGGATGGTGAAAGTGAAAATGCCACTGAGACCATTTCTTTAGTATTCCTCTCTTTAAACACAGCAATGGGAAACTTTTAAGTTTTAGGAGACCCCAAAAAGTGCATGTATGTGTGTAGGTCTGTGTGTGTGCATTTGGGGAACTATGCAAAAACACTCAGTGTTATTTATACAACGCACTGTGCACAGAGCCATTGGTCTTATACTGAGTTATCACTAGTGACAAGCACCAGTATCTCATCTCTAGGCTACAGATAAAGCCATTAAGGTGTGCCTGCTCTCTGTGCCCGTGCTCTGCCTGCCTCCACTACTTTGTGTTAGCATTTCCGCTTTGGCAGGTCTTCGGTCTTGCTCACTGCCCAGTTGCCTTCTCAGGGCGATACACAGACTGCTTCTGTCTCTATAGCTGCTTGACTCCCACTGCTGTACCGCAAGGCCACCATGTGCAGGGATCTGGACTCCTTGTGCATTCTCCTCCAAATGCCCTCTGCTCAACTACCATGGCAGGGGGACATTCTCATCTTCCTCATACTCTGGGTGGGAAGAAGGTCAGAGTTCTGTCTGAATGCCTCCCCCTCCTTCTCACACGCCCTTCTTCCCATGGCGGTTCACAGTGCCCCTGCCCCCTTGTATCTCACTTTCAAGTGTCTCTTGATCTACAAGAGTTGAAGAGAAATGTTCTCTTTTTCTAGCAATATCTCCTCCCTGGAGTAAAGAATGATGGCATGCTCACTAGACAAAGTTTATGCCTATGCTTCACATATTCAAGACAGGATGATGTTTTCCAGGTTGTTGATTATTTTCATATAGAACATAACAATTTCATTGACTTTAGTTTACTATGTCTACCTAAAAACAGAGTGAGAATCAAAGTATCAAGTAAAGACTCTGTTTCCCACACCAGGAATGATAAAGTTCATCATAGTTACCATTCATTAAGGGCTTCACAAGTGTCATGAATGTGCTGGGTGTTCAGCATGCCATACTGCATTTGATTCTTCTTGTTCTGGGCGATGTTCTGTAGAATCCTATTTTACAGATAAGGAGGATATTTGAACTTTTGTGAGCCTCAGCTGGTAAGTAGTAGAGTTGCTTCAAGTTGGCTTCAAATCTCAAGTTCTTGCTTGGCAGAAAAGGAGATTGGCCCCCAAAAAAGAGGCACTGAAGCTCATACAACCTGCATCCTCAATAAATCCCAGAATTGTTTATGTTACTTTTTCTTGCAATACAGATGTACCATTTTTTCATCATGTACAAAAACAGTCTCAAAATTGAAACCTGTGTTTTTACATCAAGATATTTCAAAGTGTTTACTGAATATTTACTGATATTTACTGATTTTTCAGAATTTACTGGTATTTCAAGATATTTACTGAAAATTGTTTTTGGTAAATCTTCTAGATTTTTATGCAGTCTACGCAAATGAAGATGATAACTATCCCCAAAATTATTATGATCAACTCATCTCGTAATACAGGAAGTGCCTAAGGTCCTATCTTGACAATAATATCATGCCTGCACCTCTTGTTCTTTTCTTCACTTTTAGCCATTCTTTAAGAAATTTAGATCAATTTAGACCCTTGAAAGATAAGAATCAATAATAAACATGTTTAATATCTATAAACATCTATGTTACATAGTTCACTAAATTTTACTAAAACTGGACATCTGGTTTCATAGAAAATTTCAAAATTCCCATCAAGCTCTGGTATTACAAGACCCCTCTTGCCGCTTGTAATTTGCATTATAAGAACAAAAAGCACATACATCCCCAACCCACTGACTCATTTGATGAGAGCAACAGGGTGCAATTTGTGAGCAGAAGGTGTCCTAGGTGAATGGACTGGCCAATGTCATGAAACTTCATGCCCCCTGTAATCTCTGTGGCTCCTGGGAGTCACACCCAGAGCAGAGGGTAGGTTGACTGATGTCACCGGGACAGACAAGAATGCTGATTATTGGTGCTTTCAAGGGCAAAAGAACAACAATGCATTCTTATTTTCCTGTGCAGGAGGAGGTCGCAGAAGTCCACCAAATGATTTGACCCCACTCAATACGGGAATGGCCCTTTATGAAAGCCAATAGAATCAAATATTGTTCCGAGTGAGAGGTGCTCTGACCCCCCACAGGGACACCGTCAGTTACTGTGGGAAATCAGTGGAAATCAGCTCGACTGCCGTGGGAGAGAAGGTCGCACAACTCTGCCAAAGCCGCAACACAGCCGTCAGGTGCCCGTGAGGGCTCCCACCTGAGTGTGCATTCGGTGAGCTAAGACGAGGGGGAAGAGGACAGTTGTATGCAAAGGGACTGTAGTGACATCTAGCCATAAACCACGCTCCACTTTTCCCTCGGTGAAGAAAGGGCAGCACCGAGAGAACAATTTCCAAGGTCACATATCCAGCTAAAGGCACAGTCAGATACAGAAAAGTATGTCCCTGCCCTCGAGATTAGAACTATGATGCCCCAGATCTGGAAGCGGATAGAAGCCAGAGTTGAGCACTAATTAAACGACTGTGGCCATCATGATAGTAATCAATGTGTCCTAAAACCTTGCAATCCCTCTATTGGTTGAAAAAGAAAAAAAAATTAGGTGTATTACTGATTTATTAGGGAGGAGGGCAGGTGTGAGTTAGAGAACCATAAAGGTGATTACTATTCACAGGCAGTGTCAGAAACCCCACGTGGCCCAGGGACCTGGCTTGCAGCATGCTGCTCCCTGCATTCTTGCTGACAGAGCAGTGAGTGAGTTCTGAGGGCCTGGGGGTGCCCCGGAGGTGACTCGTAAAGGCACAGACCTGCTCTCAGGAAACGCAGCGACTTTGCCCATCACATCTGCAGCTTCCAGGGTAATAAGGATGAACTTCAGGGCAGGTTCTCTTTACAGGGGGCTAATGAGTCCTTGCAGGGCCTCCGAGCAACTCTTCCTGCGCGCCGAGCAGAGCGAAGCAAGGAAAGAGAGGAAATGGAACTTTCCTGAGGTTTTCCAGTCACCCCGTTATATATATGCCTTTATGGGAAGTGCTCCTCCATGTGGGAAGGATGCCAGGGTTTCATGCCTGACATCGTTTCCTGCTTTCTATTAGATTTTTGTTTTTTTGTGTGTTTTTGCATTGGTTTGGATTTTGTTTCTCAGCGTGCTTTGTCTTTCTCAGGCAGAAAGCAGGCAGGCTTGGTAAATCCGAGGCAGTAACGGCTTGCAGATTTTAAGGCACTGTCACGGGGCAGTATTTGTGTGGTCTTTACAACAACCATGTGAAGTACCTATTTTCCCCATTTTCAGATGAGGGAACGGTCATTCAGAAGGCTTCCAACGAGGGGTTGAAGGCCACTCGTCCACCGGCAACATGCTGTGTTCAAGCGCAGGCCACTGACTCCAAGTCCCTTGGCCCTGGGCTCTGTGTGGAAATGCTGTTCATTGGAAGGAGAGCTGAGGCCCCCACCCGCCTGTTGACCCATTGCTTCTTTAAAGATGTGAATTCGCCTGTTTCCATGCCCCATCCTTCCTTGCAAATTCTTCCAGCATTTCACGTTCATCTGTTTCTGGTTTCCTCCCCACAACAGTCGAGCCATGTGTCTGACTTAATTAACTGGCCATTAATCAGTCAGCGAAGAGGTGTTGAGGGCCCACCACAGACAAGGCCCAGAGCAGGCAAAGGGAAGACGAGAGTAAAAACAACTGTTCCAGATTCATGGGGAAACACTCCTTACTCACAGACAGATTAAACAGCATCGCCTCTGCCCTGACTAAGGGGATACCGACAGTTGGTGGAAGGTCAAGGAACACGGGAGCCAAAGCAGCATTCATGGGGATGTCGATTCAGAACACTGGGTAAGAACCGGCCCAGGACGGGAGACCTTCCGTGGAGCAGGTCTAACAGCCAAGCTTATCTCGTGCCCGACTCTTGTCACAGGCCCGCCGCTCCAGTGACTCAGAGCTGCCGGGAGCTCTCAATACAGAGTGTTTCTCTGCCCCGTTGGCCTCAGATGTCCTTAGATTCTATCTTCCTGAATAACCCTTTCATTCTTAACAACGGGCCTGTCATTCCCTCTTGAACACCAAGGACTAGGTTAGATGCTATTCCTTCATGTCTCGACACCTTCCTGTGCCCACTTTCCCTCGAACACAGGCTCATTATGCAGCATCTGTCTTTCCCACCATTGAAATCATCACAGTTCACTGAAACATGAATATGCAAACAGCAACGCAAGTAAAATAAAACTGACGCTGTTGTGTACATGAACAGATCTGACTTGTTAATATATGATGAGGATTCTTAATCTATGTTCATAAGTGATCAAAACTTTCTTATTTTGGCACTAAAATTATATTGGCTGATAAAATAAGTTAGAAAACTCTTCTCTTTTGAAATTCTCTGCATCATCCGACTTAGCATGGGGATTACCTCTTCTCTGAAAATTTAGTGAAATCTACCTGGAAATCGTGTGAGCCTGGAATCTCTTGGTAAGAAAAACTTTGATTACCCAAGAAATTTAGTAATGGTTATGGGCTTACTCAGATGTCTTCTCTTCTTAAAAATAGATGTATTATATGCAACTAGTGAATCATTGAACATTACATCAAAAACGAAATATGTTGGCTAACTGAATTTAAAGAAAAGAAAAAGAAAAAAAAAAGAAAAATAGGTGTATGGTTTATTTCTCGAAGAATACCAGCTTTGTCGAAATTCTGAAATTCACTGGCATAAAGTTTTTCAGACTATCTTCTTAAGAATTTTAAATCTTTACTGTTTCTGTTTTTCTGCCATTTGTTTGTTTTTAATATTGTCTATCAATGACATTTCTCAGTGTTTTCTTAATGTTGCTAAAGGTATGCATATTTTATTAGTTTGTACAAAGAACTGTACTCTAGTTCTTGTTGGTAAAGTGTATTTTCCCTATTTTTGAACACAGAAAAGCAAATACACCATACTTTATGGAAAATATTTGCTAGGAGAAACTCACGGAAACAGGAGCAGAGGCAGTTTGGGGGCAGTACTAGTTGGGGTCAGGGTCCTCCAAAAGATCAAATCCAAATTGTGTGTGTGTGTGTGTGTGTGTGTGTGTGTGGAGAGAGAAAGAGATAGAGATTTATTTTTAGGAAATGGCTCACATGATTACGGAGACTGCCAAGTCCAAAATTCGCAGGGTGGGCTGGCAGGTTGGAGACTCAGGGAAGAGTCAATGTTGCAGTGCAGGCCAAATTCCTTCTTGCTCAGGGAAAGTCAGTCTGTATTCTATGCAAGCCTTCTACTGATTAGACGAGGCCCAACCACATAATGGAGAGCAGTCAGCTTTACTCAAAGTCCACTGAATTAAATGTTAATCTCATGCACAACACTTTCACAGAAATGACCATAATGATGTTTTACCAAATATCCAGGCACCCAGGCCCAGCCAAGCTGACACATAAGATTCACCTTCCCAGGTACCCATTCCAGGTTATACCCGGAACAGTGCACAGGGATCTGTTACGTCTGGGTCTCAGTAGGTAAGGCGAGTCCCTCCACCTCTTGAGCTCTAAGGCTTTTAAATTGCATGAGTGGGAGGGGCGCCTGGGTGGCTCAGTTGGTTAAGCGACTGGCTTCGGCTCAGGTCATGATCCTGGAGTCCCTGGATGGAGTCCCGCATTGGGCTCCCTGCTGGGCAGGGAGTCTGCTTCTCCCTCTGACCCTCCCCCCTCTCATGTGCTCTCTCTCATTCTCTCTCTCTCAAATAAATAAATAAAATCTTTAAAATAAAATAAAATAAAATAAAATAAATTGCATGAGTGGGGAAGCACAGCCCCTTCCCCAGCATTAGCAGGGGCTAACACCCAATGCAATATGATATGGCAGAACTTTGGCCCCTACTGCTGTTTCACTGCCTAGAGTATTCATCAGATAGAAAAGTCAGAGGCTTGGGGCTCCTGGGTGGCTCAGTCAGTTAAGCAGCTAACTCTTGATTTCAGTCCAGGTCATGATCTCATGGTCCTGGGATCAAACCCCATATCCAGCTCCACACTCTGTGGGAGTCTGCTTGAGGATTCTCTTATCTCCCTCTCCCTCTGTCCCTCCCCACCTCAAATAAATAAATAAATCTTAAAAAAAAAAAAAAAGAAGAAGAGAAAAGCCCTAGCCATCCCCCTGGTATCGACAGAGACCTGGGGTCCAAGCTCTTCACTGTCTTCTACCACACTCTCTTCTGTGAATCAACATTTACATTTTTTTTCTCCTTTCCAGACTTACTTTTATTGATGGTAATTTTTGTATCTTCTCATTTATTTTGATTTAAAAATTTTTCCTTCTCTGGTGTTTGGGAAACTATAATCACAATTCTAGTTTCACACTCATTATTCTTAATTTTTAAATGTACATCTTTATTTATACTTTTAGAAAATGTCTAAAGTACATTAGGTTTTTGTCTTTTTCTAGAACACAGATACTTTCTTATTTGTAATGGTCACTGAGCATTACAAATTTATCACTGCTGTCTGGAATTTTAATTTTATATTTTTGATATGAAATAGTTTCTTTTATAACCAATAGCTTCCGACATGATTTACTGATTTCAATACCACTTACTCTTGTTACTTTTACCTGGGTTCACTTGTCATCTTCCTAAAGTATATCTTTTAGACATATCTTTAATGAGGACTGTGCCTAGTAAAATCTTGAAGTCCTCCTATGTATGAAACTATAATTAATTTGTTTTCAATATTGAGTGAACTTTTGCAGGGAATAAAATTCTGGGTTGAAGGTATTTTTTCCTTCACCTTTTTGAAGATAATATTTATTTCTCTTCTGGCTTCTTTTGTGGCTGATGATAAGATTATCCAAGTGAGCCCACTCTTACCCAGAAAGAGCCTTCAGTATGTCCCCAACTTGAATTTCTAAACTGATATTGGGAGCTCTTGGTGAAGGGAAACTGCAATGAGGTCCCTAGACTCCACACCCACTTCCTACAGATCACTGTCCTTCCATTCTCACTGATCTTCAGCCCCTCCATCTTTTAAGGCCAGACCTCAGAACTAACCACCCCCCTTAGGAAAGTCTACCTTTTATGTGAACAGAAGAAGAGGTAATGGCCAGAGAAGGGCATAGGAGAGGGGCTGTGGGCACCCTGAAGTGATGGTGTGTGTGTATTAAAAGAATAACTTTTTATTTTCATTCCTACTTCCTTTATTACTGGTGTTTGTTGTTTTGTTTTTAAACTCATTTGATCCTGGCAGTAATTTTGCCATGTATGTACATGATATATTAATCCCACACTTGATCTCAATCTTACGAGAAGGTTTTCTTTTGCTCCATGGAGGTAGGGATCGTGTGTACTTTGTGTAGCATGATATCCTCAATGCCCAGCAAAATGCCTGGCACATAGTGGGTATACACTAAATCAATTCATTAGATAAAATTGAACTGAATTACCTTAGGAAGTGAGTTTTGACACAGACAATAAAAGAATTGCTTTGAAATAGGACCTTGAAGGATATTTAAGGGAATGGAGTAAATCGTTTTAGAAAAAGTAAAAGGCAAAAGGAGCACAAATAAAGCAGGTATTAGTCAGGAAAACCACCGACTGAACCCAAAGAAGATTCTAGACCTGGATACTATTAAAAATGCCAAGATAATTTCAATATGTGAGCATGGGAAACAATAAGATGCTAACACCACAATGCACAGTGAAAGATCATCACAATATTTGGGGGACTTTTTAAAACAAAGTACTCTTATCAACACATTGTGTTTGTCATGGAATAGTTACATCTACTTCTACTTCATGAGATTTTTAAAAAGGAACAAATCTTGACTTTTTCTTTTTTTAAAGCAATTTAGAAAAGTTTTCAAAGTTCTATGTCCCATTGCTTCAGTCCCCAAACTAGTAAAATATTTTCTTTTAAGATTTATTTATTTATTTGAGGGGAGGAGGAGCCAAGAGAGGGGGGAGAGAAAACCTCAAGCTGACTCCCCACTGAGTGTGGAGCCCAACATGGGACTCGATGTCATGACCCTGAGATCACCACCTGAGCTGAAATCAGGAGTCAGACACCAAACTGACTGAGTCACCCAGGAGCCCCACCAAACTAGTAAGATATGATTCCAGGTGTCTTCCTGATTCAGCCATTATTGTTTTGTTATGTTTCTCTCACGTCAGCAGTGACTGGATCGGTGTAGTTCTAGCCACTTTTCTAGTGTGTTATCAATGGTTCAATAAGAATATTGCTTTACGGTTAAGGATAAATGGTTTCACTTGGACAAATTCAAGTATAATGTAAATAACTATAGTTATTTATAAATAAATAACTATGTAAATTTCTATATTAAATATTAACTGATATTCATTAATATGAAATTTAAATATTAAATTTCTATATTAAATATTAACTGCCTGGGTGGCGCAGTCAGTTAAGCATCTGCCTTCAGCTCAGGTCATGATCTCAGGGTCCTGGGATTGAGCCCCACGTCAGGCTCCCTGCTCAACGGAGAGTCTGCTTCCCCCTCTCCCTCTGCCTCTCCCGCTGCGTGTGTTCTCTCGCTCTCTCTTTCCCCCTCTTTGTCAAATAAATAAATAAAATCTTTAAAAATAAACAAAGAGGGTGCCTGGGTGGCTCAGTTGGTTAAGCGACTACCTTCGGCTCAGGTCATGATCCTGGAGTCCCTGGATCGAGTCCCTCATCGGGCTCCCTGCTCGGCAGGGAGTCTGCTTCTCCCTCTGACCCTCTCCCCTCTCATGTGCTCAATCTCATTCTCTCTCTCTCAAATAAATAAATAAAATCTTAATAAATAAATAAATAAATAAATAATAAAAATAAACAAAGAAAAATAAATATTAACTGATATATAGAGACTATATAGAAATGAGCAAGGTTGAGTTTGCAGAAGGGTCCTTGTAAAGCCAAAAGTTGTAGGAAATAACTCTGGATAAGTCATTAAGAATACTTCTTTTGTTTGTCTTATGCCACATAATTTTCTGTGAACTAGGGGACCTATAGTAAACAAGACAAATAGAATTCCTGCCTCCAAGGAACTAAGATTCCAGTGAAATAGGCTAATTAGAAAATATTAGAAGAGGGGTGCCTGGGTGGCTCTGTCAGTTAAGTGTCTGTCTTGGGCTCAGGTCATGATCTCGGGGTCCTGGGATCGAGCCTTGCATTGGGCTCCTTGCTCAGCAGGGTGTCTGTTTCTCCCTCTGACCCTCCCACCGTCTGTGCTCTCTCTCAAAAATAAATAAATAAATAAAATCTTTAAAAAAAGGAAAAAGAAAAAGAAAATATTAGAAGACAGAAAATATTAGAAGACAGTCAGTATGGCTGCCACCTATTAAAAAGTCCTATTTCCCTTCTTGATAGGAATAGAGGAAGAAGGATTTTGTGGCCCAGGTGTGGACGAGATCATGCAGCCCATAGTTGCTGCATGGCCTGTGGTTCATGAGAAGGCAGGAAGTGCAAAAATTATACCTAAATAAACAGGAGGGGAGCTAGTATCCAAGATACCATGACTGTTCAACTGAGCTGACAGAGGGAATCCCTGAATCCAGATAAGTCTTGGCATTCACCCTGAAATTAGGAAATCGGCACCCGAAGCTCCCACATAACATTTTGTCATCAATCTTTGGTTAGAGTATGTTGCCTACCCACTTGATATTACTTATAGTATACTTTTTGTTACTTAAAATTCTTCATATCACTCTAAGATAAAAAAGTGTGGGTTTTATGTATGCTATTTGCAGAACTAAAATAAAAGAGAATTGGTACCCTAGCATAAACCTACACCATGAAATAAATATTTGGAAAGTCACTTGGATTGAGATATTACTCATATATAACATCAGGACTTTATTCTACAACTAAACCAGATAAAAACTTAAAAAAAAAATCAGCAACTGGACACACATACTAATAAAGCTATTCTCTCCATTATGATGACCATTTGATAGCATTTATTTTAATAATCTAGAAATGTATGGTTCTTTACAGTGATTTTAACCTCTTTTTCATTCATATTCTTAATTGCTACAGAAAAACTGCTCTTGGGAAAATCATGAAATTATTCATACATTTTTTATTTCATTAATTCTAATATAAGTGATGATTGAACTTTCTGTAGATTAAATGAAAATATGAGATAAAATGAATATGAAAAAAATGGATTCTGAGACAGACTATTTTTCATTAATATTTAATTGGTTGCAAATTTTGCTATCTCAAAAAGTTTCTGCTCTCTGCTTCATTAAGTAAGTTCTGTCATTATTCAGTGTAATTATAGCTTTGGGGAAAATTTCCCAATAAAAGCTTAGAAGGGAAAAAAAGGAAGCATAACAATTAATGATAAAAGCTTAGTTAATACTTCTCAGTTTCCAGATTTTCTCAGAGTTCTGATCAGTGTGAGTTTCTGTGACCTATATGGGTGGGTTAGATGAATGTTCATAATTGATTTAGACAAGAGGGAGGGTGTCAGGAAAGCAAACAGATTTTTATCCACTTAATAATTTCCCTATATGTCTGAACATTTCCTGAATTCTAGAGTTCACTCAGCTATTTAATATATACTATGTATATGGAAAACATCTGCAGATTCTCTGCTCTTGCCAATTCCCCAAATGTTTGCTCAAAGTCTAGTATGAAGCATTCTAGATCCATCTGAGAAACATTCACTTTTGGTCCATTTAGATCCAATTTTGTTTAAGCATTTGAATTCCTGACATTATTGCTTCCTGTCTGTATGGCTCCCAACTGTGGGTCAATGATTTGAATTCTATTATGCATAAGGCCTAATGTGTTTTCAAAGGCCAATTTGTCCTCTCCACCTTTTAGAATTTTTCTTATACATTGAGTGCAGGGATATGACTTAAAGATGTACCAGCTCATGCAAACATCTTCCTAAGCTCCTGCATTCTGCCCCATAATATGCCACCACCAATATTAGAGTTCCCACTTTAGGAATTGATTCAAACCTGTATTATATTATCTGGCATATGGGAAGAATTTAATACCATTTTGTTAAACAAATGCTTCTCACTAGTTTGGGCAAAGAAGACAGGTCAAATTGTTGACCATTTCTGATTTTGGTTTTGAAGAATAAATCCATGTAATTTCTTTGCAACTCCCATTGAACCACAAAGCACAAGGCACTTTGTATTCTTTTTTTTTTTTTTTAAAGATTTTATTTATTTATTCATGACAGAGAGAGAGAGAGAGGCAGAGGGAGAAGCAGGCTCCCAAGGAGCAGGGAGCCCGATGCGGGACTCGATTCCAGGACCGTGAGATCATGACCTGAGCCGAAGGCAGACGCTTAACCATCTGAGCCACCCAGGTGCCCAAGGTACTTTGTATTCTTGATAAAAGTTATTCCAATTCCCACAGGAAAGTTCTGAAGTAGATAGCATTGGGATCATTTTAAAGATGAAGAAGACTTACAAAGATTAGTTGGTTTTCCACACTCTGTCCCAGCAAAGTAAAACACTAAATGAAGACTTCTGTCCCGTACTTCAGAGTACTTTCCATCGTGAACAGATATCCCCCCAAATGCTGTAAAAACCTCTTGCTTGACGTGGGTATAGTAACGCTCTATTAGAGGAGACCTCTCTCAAATCAGTCTCAGGCCATTAATAGAGAAAAATGCCAAAAGGCTCAGCCACCAAATAATTAAAACTTCCCATTTTTGTAAGCTGCCAAGCTTCTAGAAATATCCCACCACTAGTCTCCTCTTTCACTTAAGACCCTGAAAACTCTTAGTAGAGGTGAAAAATGGGGATCTGTGGGAAGGAATGAATTGGGTGATTACCGCCTAGCACTCAGAGTAGATCTAAATAAGCACAGTTAGAGGACTGGCTTAGCCTATTCACCTGCTCACTGCACAGACGTCAACTGAACAGTCTCAATTTCCAACATCATATGTTGTGTACCTGAACATATAGCTGGAAAAAAAATGAGGGGCTCATATATAAATTATCAATGATATAACAATACAGCATGATTATCCTCTAAGCAGATCAAATTTGGCTCACCACCTATTTTTAGAAATAAAGTTTTATTGAAACACAGCTATTGACGTTCCTTTACACTATTTTCTGTGGCTGCTTTCACTGCACAATAGCAGAGTTGAATAATTACAACAGAAATCATGTGGCTTGCAAAGCCTAAAATATTTACTATCTGGACCTTTAAGGAAAACATTTGCCTATCCCTGTCTTAGGGAGGCTAAGCGCCTTATATTACAGCAACACAAAGTTCTCAACTCTTTTCAGAATCCCCATGTAATTCCAAGTCTTTTACAGGTGTTTCCCTCTGCTTATGTGTCACTTAAGATTAGGTTCAGTTGTAATTAACAAATCCCACAGGAACTTAAGCAGTGAAAAGATTGGAGTTTATTTCTTTCTCACATAAAATCTGAGGCAAGTCCACTTCATTCACTTTGTTCCAAAAAGTCTTGCAGGGCCTTATGCGTTTTTTAACCTTCCACTCTATAATCCATGGATATGATCCTCAACCTCAGGGTCTAAGATGGTAGCCGGTACTCCAGCTGTCACTTCCAACAGACTAGAAGAGTAAAAGAAATAAAAGAACAATGTAAAAGAAAAAATAGGAAAGGCACACAACTGATCCTAAGGAGTTTCTTGAAATTTTAGACGTTTGTGTGCAAGAAATGAACTTCTACTATATTGAGTCATGTAGATTTTAGGGTTTATTACATTTCCCACCGTGCATTATAATATTACAATATTAAGATATTGTGTTCAATACTAATGAGAAGACTATGTCAATTTCTTATTCGATCTCTATACCTTCAACATCTGCCACATTCCTGGCACCATGGTACATGCTGAATACATGCGAGTTGAATTGTTACTGAGCAATAGAACCATGCACAAATATTCTGGGAACACAGAGAAAATAGTATTTAATTCAAACTGGGAACATCATATTTATTTTTCAATCCAGGGCCATATGTGTTATAATAATATGTGAAGCACAAATATTCCATTGGATAAATTTTTTAGTTAATCTCACATGGAACTTTTTGTTCTGTCCCACGATGTACCTTCAAATAACGTTGTCTGTGCTGCCTTGATAGACACCTCGTATATTTAAGAGGAGGCCCTGGACTCTGGGAGAATTTATGAAGAGTGACCTCAAGGAGTGAGATCAACTTACAAGCAATATCAGGCTCTCATTCGGACTCCAAAATGGTGATCGCATGGAGAACAGAAAGGCTTTCTTCAAGCTGTCATTTTAAAATATCCACACTCTATTCCTGCGACAACCAGAGCCTTTCCCACCAACATGGAAACTCGGGGTGTGGATAATTTTTAATGACAAGGTGAGTTTCCAAACAGAACTTTTTCTTCATAAATGGAAGAAAGTTAGATGAAAACTTGGCATGGCCCGCCACCCCCCTCACTTTTCTCTATCCCTTCTCTTCTAGCAAAACTTGCCTGTCCTTGCACTTAACCTGAGCAGATACTAGCATTCTTCTTGGTATACAGTACTATGTTTATGTGCATTTTTTAATGATGGTCTCTCCTCCTAGAATTTATGCATCTTGAGGATTGACGTGTCTTTCTTATTTGCTCTTAATTTTCCCCAAGCTCTTGCCCAGTGCCTCATATATAGGGGTAAAATATGAGACTTGGTTTGAAGGCAGAATGAACTAGTTGGCCTTAAGTTAACAGGAAAATGGGAGGAGAAAACTATATCTAGTAGTGGGCTTGGAGGAAAAACAAATTAAAAACAAACAAACAAAAAAACTTGAGAAAAAAGTCAGTCTTGGAGTTGCAATATTGTGAAAAACTTGCTGGGCTGGAAGCAGGACGCTTGGATGCTGGTCCCAACTTGGCCACCAACCATGTGACCTTGGGCATGCCAGCTGACCTCTCTGTGTCTCAGGGTCCTCATCCTTATAGTGAAGGTGCTAGAAGAAATTAATTCTGTGGGCCTCTCATGACCCACAACCCCACTCTAGAGAAAAATGTGGCCCCAGTTTAAAGTAAGACAGGGCCATCTACCACTGACGTGACTTTTGTTTTATATCATTAAGTGTTTTATTTTATTTTATTTTATTTTATTTTTTTATTTTATTTATCAAAGAGACAAATATGAGTCTCCTGAAATAAAGCAGACCATCAATGAGTTGTGAAAGGCATCCCACCCTTGTCCTCCCAGAGGAAAGTGGGCAGCCCTTTGTCATTCCAAACTTGATGTCTCAGTGGCCATGAAGATAATGTGGAAGACAGAGCCTGGGGAGGCCTGCCACAGAGGAACAGTGTTCACCCCACTGAGGACAACCAAAGCCTTTGTTCTCTTGTAATATTCTGCCTGGCAAACAAAACATCTTGGTACACAGCACCAGCATAGCTTTGCTCCTCCTGCCCGAGGTTCATAGAGACAGTAGAGCTTGTCTGAGGAATCCTTCATCTTCCAAGAGGGGAGAGAGGAAAGCTTGCCACGCCTGGGGTGGACCCCCCCCCCAAGACGAAATAGGACAGAGTGACTGTCAGTTTCATGGCAGTGGGATCCACATTCCCTCTGGCTGGGCCTTAGTTGTTGCTGGAGAGGCCCAGTGTGGTGTGGAGGCACAGGAATTGTGTGACGACTTGAGACACTCAGGGACAGAGACATAGCCGTAGCGTGGACCCACAACTCCAGTTTGGACACTACTGTCATGTAGCAGAGGGCAGGAAGGCTTCGGTGCCGTGTCACCCCAGGGCTCTGCCCATTGGAGCAGTCCTTTCCAGGCTCCATGGGCCTGAGTTTATGAAAAATCAAGAGCACTTGAGATCATGGTGTTGGGTTTGGCCACCTGGTCCTCCGTCCTGTCCCTCAAACACAACAGACACACTCCTGCCTTGGGGCCTTTCCTCTGTTGTTTCTTCCCCTAGAGATGCTTTCCCACAGGTTCCACTTGCTAATTCCTCCACCAACTTCGAGGCTTTGTTGAAATCACACCTTCCACATGAGGGCCACCAGGACCACACTGTGAACTCCCACAGCCTGCGCCACTCCCTGGCCAACCCCACTCCCACTCTTCCTGATCCAGACCCACTTCTTTTTGACATAGAACTCACCCCTCTCGACTGTGCCATATAATTCTGTTCCAAGTGTCTGGCCTGATCAACTCCCTTCCCCAGATGAGAGCTCCCTGGGGGCAAGAATGCTCATTCTGCTCACAGACGCACCCCAAGTGCCCAGAACAATGACTGGCACAAAGCAGGCCCTTGCTCAGTGTCTGTTGAATGACTGACTGAATGGGCTTATTAGAAACCTCCACCAGTTTTAATTTGCTTTTGAAAACACAACAGCACTTTGAGAATGCCTACTGATAGAGCCTGAGGACTGCACCATGCAGCACACACAGCATCAGACAAATCCACGGTGCTCCGTGCACGTCTCAGAATGGAGTCTTCGGAAAAGAAAACTAACGTTCATGGAGCTGACGGCATAAGGTGTTCTTTGAGGACAACCCTCTGAGGTCAGGAGTATTATTTTCTGCATTTTATAGATTAAGTAACTGAAGCCCAGAGGGTTTAATCAACCTGCCCACAGGATGTCTGAGGCATTGTTTTAAATGACTGATATGTTTGTATTAACTTCTTTAATCCTACATTGACCCGGCAGCAGGTCACATTAGAATCCCCATTTCCGGGGGTGCCTGGGTGGCTCAGTCAGTTAAGCATCCAACTCTTGGTTTCTGCTCAGGTCATGATCTCAGGGTCATGAGATCGAGCCCCACACTGGGCTCTGTGTTCAGTGGCAAGGATTCTTGAAGATTCTCTCACTCTGTCCCTCCCCCAGCTCATGCTCTTTTGAACGCTCTCTCTCTCTCTCAAATAAATAAATAAAACCTAAAAAAAAAAAAAAAAAAAGGAAGAAGAACCCTTGTTTCATAGATGAGGAAATTGGGGCTCAAGCTCCCGTGGACATGAGTTGTGAAGCTATCCCTTCCGGACCCCTGCTGGTTATCTCTGCCACATAGCCTCTCTAATTATTGCCCCAGGATCTTTCTCAGGACTTCCTTCAAAAAGTATCTTTATATTGAAAATTCTAGAGAAAGGTTTCCAACATTTTTAGTATTCACATTGCCCACTTTTCTGTGTTTAACTCTGACATTTACCCAAAGTTCTCATTTTGATGTGTAATCTGATCATTCAGAGGATTCATAAGCACATGTGCATCCTCTCTTTTTGCCTTTTCCATTTGGGGAGAACTGCCGCTCTGTGGGTGACACATTGAGTGTAGCTGTAACCACCGCACGGTGAATAAGCAATAGGAAAGGTCCACAGCCACAGGAGTTCCCCTGTCACCAAGTGCAGGGCTGGCTCAGCAGCTCTGCTGCTACTCGGGGAATGAGCAGCCATACAGTAGATCAAAAAGAAGGGACTGTCTCCTTCTTCTGCTAAGAAGGTGTTCGCCTACCTCTCACCACGGTGTTAGTCAATGCCCAGCCTCAGCACAGTTCAGAGCAGAGCCAACCTAGAACACACTCTGTTTACTAAGTGTGATCAGTTGGACCAGCCTCTCTGAGGAGAGGTTTGGGTTATTCTGTGCTCAGAATGACTAAGAGAGGTAAGATGAAAGACAAAGGATGAGGTCATTTGGCGTCTAGCAACCCGATGGGGCCCCCAGACTTGTGAATGCTTCTTAAACTACTTGTATAAAGAGCAATTTTGTTTTTCCTCAATCTTTAGAAGACCAAAATTTGTGAAATGTATTCCAAATGAATTACCAAAAAAAGAGAGAGATGAAAAGAAATACAAAATAAAAAACCCAATTTGTATGATTATTAGATTATATTAGATTAATATGTAATTAATAATTTAGATTAGATTAGTATTATTGGATTATAAAATTGCTCTGTGGGATGCCTGGGTGGCTCAGCCAGTTAAGCGTCTGCCTTCGGCTCAGGTCATGATCCTGGGGTCCTGGGATCGAGTCCTGTAAGTTGTTCCTTGCTCGGTGGGGAGCCTGCTTCTCCCTCTGCTTGTGCTCTCTCTCTCTGACAAATAAAAAAATAAAATATTTTAAAAATTTGCTCTTTAAGGTTGCTATTAAAAGTTTCTAAGAGCTCACTCTCCATCTTCGTACTTATCACATTGCAGATGATTACCAAGTAGACCCACAGACCACACTTCAGGTGGCAATGCTCTAGACCAGGCTGGGTAGTCCAAGACCTGCCCTGGACGGCAGTGGAGAGAGGGGCTATGAAAGACAAGTTCAACCTAAAGAATAAATACAGAACCCAGCATGAAAGGGGCACAAAAGTGGTAACTGAGCCCAGTGACAGTAGCAAGAGGGAAGATGATCCAAGCCCTGTGAAGCAACGTACAAATGAGCTGAAGACAAAGAAAAGAAAGAGATGGGATGATGGTGGGAGCATGGCAGTGTGCCCCCAACAGCTGATCACTATTTCAGCATCCAATCAGCTCATTTGTCACTTATAAGCTATATGTTTAGCATTCAATTAGAACACGGTTATTAAAAGCTCATTAGACAGTGAGCCCCATGAGATCAAGAGCAGGGTCCTCTTCCCTCCATGTCTCCTGTGGAAGGTCAGGGTACTGGTTACATGTGGTTACATGTTTAATCTTAGTTTAACCCACCCTACTTTGAGTAGGAATCTGGAGAGTAGGACACCCATTTTGGAGAGAACAGTCAGCATTTTTTCTGACTTGATGACTTTGCCCATTATGACCATAGGGTCTCCAAATGCAGTTCCCAGTGAATTTGTCTAAGGGATCTCTATCCCACCACAGCCGCTGATCCTCTCAATGTTCACACTGATGATCTGCTGCTGATGCCATGGTCCCACCATTGCTCCTTCTCAGGCCACCTCCAGCCAGTACTACTGGTTTTGCAGGAACTCTTAAAGTAGCAAGAAAAAGTTGTTTTCCTCCAGAAATTACAAGTTCTGTGGCTCTTTAGATTAGTTTCATTCTCTGCAGGAGAATGAAGAACACTTTTTTCTCAGGGATTTCACCAGTAGACACGTGAGAGCTATCAACTATGCACAGTCTTGTTTGGCCAGAATCGGCAAGAGAACCCATGCTTCTCAGCCTTCTCCCATTATTGGGTTCATTAGGTATCTCCTCTCAGCAGCCCACGGAGAGTGGGCAGCCTGCCTTCTGCCTTCTGTTTTATCCCAGGAACCTGACTTCCAGCCCCAAATCCTCTCAGTCATGCGTTTCAGCAAACATAGGAGTTTTCATTATAAAAAACTCCTGCATGACCTGTCCGATAGGCAAGAAGTCCAAGGTGAGCAGATGTATTAAGTTTCACAGCATATAAACTCTCCTGAATACAATTGGTTAAGAGAACTGATGCTCATGTGACAAGGAATCTTCTCAAAGGGACTGTCCTCAATGCAATCACGATGCCCAGTTATGTGTATTGTCCTTTGTCTATTCATTTGAAAACCTTCTCTCTGAAGAGGCCTGCTTAGTAACAGCCAGGTGCTGATTACTTGACGAATCATCAGGAGGTCATATCTTGATCTTGGCAAGCTACAGGACAGAAAAAATAAATGAATTCAAGAAGTTTTAGGGCAGTTGTTCTCAACTGAGAGTGATACTGTCTCCCTCCCCATCCCCCACCCCCCCACCCCCGCCTCCCATCCCCCAACACCTCTACCCTCCAGGGACATTGAACAGTAGCTGAAAATATTTTTTATTTTCACGGCTGGTGGTGGGGATGGTGCAACTGGCATCTAGAAGGTAGTGGCCATGGCCACAAATGCTGCTAAAAACCCGCCGTGCACAGGACAGCCCCCGCCACAAAGAGCTGTCCAGTCTGTATTGTCAGTGGTGCCGAACCTGCTCTGGGATCATACCCCTGATGAGCAAGTAATTAATAATTATGATTTAGATTGGTCTGATACTTTTATTTGGTAGACCAGTTCTCTGAGTTTTTTCCAGCCATAAATGTGCAGTTGCTTTGATAAGTAGAAAAATAGCACTACCTTGGGAAATAAACAGTAAGGCAATCAACTTTTAGAACAAATGTGCAATTGTTTAACCTTTGTGGGCACATCTCTCTCTTTGGCAACCACTGTTGGATTTGGAGCCACCATTCCTCTCCCTCCTCCTCACTTGCCCTCCAACAGAGGTTTCTGCCCTGAAGTATGATCCTGGTGAAAGTTCATAATTCTGCCATTCTGAGACCTTTCAAGAATGGCATCTGTGTGCCGTGGCAAAATCACAGCCGATAGGGCTTATCAGAGGAGGGATTATTGCTAACTGAAGAGTGGCATGTGGTCCATTCCTCCCCAAACGTCTATCCCAGGCTCTTCCAACTTCAATATGCAGATGAAGCCCCTGGTAGTGTGGGGGAAAAGGGGTCTTGATAAAATGCAGATACTGATTCAGTAGGTCCTGGGTATGCTCCGAGATTCAGCATTTCTAACGAGACCTCGGATGATGCCAAAGCTGCCTGTCCAAGGCTCACGCCTTGAGTGGTGAGTTTCTGGAGTACTGCCCATGGTCCTGCTCATGCTCCTGTTTCAACCTGGCCCATATTATTCAGACACGTGGCTTACCTCCCTAAGGAAGCTGGGAAGACCATATAGATTCATGGGAAAGGTATGTATTTCAGAACCTGAAAAGCACATATTTAATCCTGGATCTTCCTCATAATGGTTTCGTGATCGTGGACAAAGTAGCCAGGCTTTCTGATATCAGTTTTCTCATCTTAATATGGTTATAATCATTATTTCACAAGACTGTTGGCAAGAATTAAATGGAATTACAAGACTTCAACCCCTCATCCAAAATACTTAGGGCCAAATGTATTATGAAATCCAGAATATTTTTAGATTTTAAAAAAGTGATATGATGCATGTGAATGTATGATGTGAATGTATTATGCTGCCCCTCTGAGGCAGCAACCCAAAACCAAATAAATATGTTAATAGTTCATGCAACAAAATATACAAATACTATACCAAACAGGAAGATTTAGGAGTATAAATAGCTAATGTTCACATCAGGTGTTGCTGCCAAATATGCTCAGGTCAGATGTAAGTTACAAAAAAAAAAATCTTTCAGTTTTCAGACTATGTTGGATTTGGAAACGATAGATAAAGAGACTGTGGACCTATGCCTGGCTTGTGCACACATTCCTCTTTCTGTCGAAAGAGCGTGACGCACTTCTTCCCTACACGTTCTAGGCTGTGAAGGCAAAGCCTCTGAGACTGGGACTAGACACGGAATGGTGCCAGACCCAGGGTCTGAGAGAACCAAGACAAGGGAAAATCCCATTAACTAGGGCCAGACAGGATTCAAGGTCAAAGTCACCCCAGCACCTGGAGTATCTCCCTATTGAATCCTGACAGCATTCTTTAAACCACGCCCACATCCCCACACTCACCCCCTCACACTCATACTCTCACATACATACACTTACACACACACACACACACACACACACTCACACATATATATACACACAGGTTCCCGTTCACACATGCTCTTAAAACCATCAGGACCTGGGGCTAAATCCAGAACTTGGGGCCTGGGGGGAGGTAGAAGCAAGAAGCCAGATAAGTTCTGAGGAAAACACACCTCAATTCCCCCTTCAGCTCATAACACTGGATGAGAATATTTCCTTGGAAGGCTCTTGACTACATTTCTTGAAAATATCCTTAGGAACACGGGCACCACTCGGAAGGACAGTCATTTCCTACCTCTTAATTTACACAGACAGTTAGATGTTTGCAGGTGCAGCACCTCTCTTTCCTCTTTCTTTCTTTCTTTCTGTCTTTTATGATCTTATAATCGCAGCTCTTTGTACAAGATTTGGCGATGACAACTTTGCATAGCACTGAAAACAAAAAACATAGAATCACAGCCCAGATTATGCCATTTCTCTAATTTTTTAAGACCCAGGCTTCATAACTATATTCAAAGGAAGTGTGAGCAAGATGTGGGAACACCTCAATCCTGCAGCTTCAGCGACATGAAGCACGCGTGGCCGGGGGACATCCCACAAGAGACCATAAGAGGGGAAGGCCTTTGACACATCCTGAAAGCTGGCTGAGGCATCACAATCTGATATGACAGCTGGTTCCCACCCTGGAGTGCAGTGTACTCTGCAGTGAACATAGGACTCTGAGATTATCATCGAGATGACTGGAGGACTGTATTCGCAGAGGCAGTCTGAGTGCTGTGGTTGTGAGCTCGGTCTCTGTAGCCAGCCCGCCTGCCTTCAGTGCTTAACTCCCCTGCTTGCTGGTCGTGTGACCTTTCTGTAACTCTTCCAGCAATCTGAGGTCGCATTTCTTCACATGTGAAAGAAGGATAATAGGGCTTACTTCATAAGATGGCTGTGAACATTGCGTGAATTAATAGACATAAGGTCTGAGAAGAGCACACAGCCAAGTACCTATGTGTGCGTTGCTACTATTTTATTAATCTAGCTCCTGTTTCTAGACTGAGTTGACTGGCAAGTCAGTCCTGCTGACTGAGGTCCCCCGCCGGACAGCAGCCCTTCCAGGCGCGAAGGGACCTCTTCCGGGGGGGGCGGGCCCATCCTTCCCTCGGCTCCAGAGCTCTGAGAAGGTCCTTAGAGGACAGAATTATCTACCGAGCCCCACGCACTGTGTGAGGCTCTTGACATCTTTTATCTCACAAAGTAGACATCAGTTATCCCCATTTCACAGACGAGAAAACGTGCTCAGTGAACCCAAGAGACTTGCAATCCACACAACAGTTAAGTGGTGAAGCCACATTTGGAAACAGAGTTTCAAATTCCAGATTCTTTCCACCAAGCTCAGTCTCCACAGTTTCACACAGCCTGTGAAATCTATGCCAGGAAAGTTTGGATACACACCTAAGACCATTATCTCCCATTTCAGGAGAAGGGGCACAGGGCAAGAGAGGAGCTTGAGCGCAAACCAACCAACCAACCATAACATACAAATAACGACCAAAAAGCCCATGGTCTGTTAGTCCCATCATGTCGGGAGATCTATGGCATGTCAATGGCAAAAATGTGGATGGGGTAGACTAGCAAACTACGGGACAGACCTTGAAACCAGATCTGCCCAGCTCTCTGGATCAGTCACGACTCATTCCCCGTGCAGTCCGCAGACACCAGCTGAGCTGACTGCACAGAGGAAGCCAGAAAGCAGCCCACCGCCGGCCACTTAGACGACTGCTCAGACTCCCACACGGCCCTGGACCCCACCGAGCCAAAGAAAGAAAACGCTCCTCCTTTCAACAGCTCAAAAATTCTGCTTGGGGCCCCACGGAGGTACCACTGAGCCTGTGTGGTCCAGCAGGTTTCCCCCGGCTGTCTGAGGAAGGACAGATGCTGGCCTGCCGCTCAGCTAAGTGATGGGGAGAGCGTGCAATTTCCCCCCACCCCGTGTGACCACGGCCACGTCTCCTGCCAACTGGGCCACGAACCATGAAGCAGCACCACTCAGGGAAAGCGCTTCCAAACAAGTAACCTATAGCCTGCATCGGGCCGAGGCCAGAAACCCGAACTCTGGCCCACAGTGAATGGGATACTTCTCAGTCAAGTTGCAAGTTGGAAAGACTTATTTCTCGTCGGAAAAAAAAAGACACATTCAGGGTCTTTCTAAAATAGTCTTTGCAAAGACAATGTTGCTAAACCAAGTAAGTACGGGGCGCTTCTGGTTTCCTGTCAAGCTGATCAAAGGGTGTTTGCGTGCAGAATGATACATTTTAGTAACGAATGCCCAGCATGTCTGCAAATATTAAGTTAGAGGCGGAACAGGTGGGCGTGGGGTGACGAGGGAGGGCACGTGGCCGAGCTAATGGCCTTTCTGTGGTTGCTGCAGGCGCTGGAGGTGGCTAATGAATCTGATAGCATCTCTGGGTCCAGGCTGGGCGATGACTCACCAGCCCGAGACTCATTAGCTCAGGGTCACCCAGGGACCCAGAGCTTCCTTTCAGAAAAGGGAGGTACAGACATCTCACACCGTTCTTGCATTTCCATAACTCTCTTCAAACAAGTAGAAACCGGTTCTATAAGACCAGGAATTTATATTCTCAGAAGAAAAGCTTGATTGCCCTGAATTAGCAACAGTTTTATTGATTTTGGGTGAAATTTGGAGAACCTAAAAATTCTGGGTATTAAATGGACGATTGGAGCTCGTTCACTTCCTTCGTTGTTTTGCTCTGAAATCTGGCTGCTGCGTCCCCTGCATTTCCAGCTCTGCGCACATGCACTCACATGGGACTCAAGCGTCAGCACGCAAGCCTGCGCGCTCTGCCCATGCCCGGTCACCGTCCACCTTGGTGACATCCATACCCAATTTGCATGTGTAAAGAAAAATGTTCTATTTGGACGGGAAGCATCAGTCAGAGAATCGTGTTAATAATAAAGACAAAACTCCCCTTCTGAAGATGAAAATGGCACATGCAGATCCTCCTGGACAGAACCACCCTCACCCCCTTGCCGTAGGTATCTATTTATGGCAGTTGACATTTGAGTCCTCCTTCCTTCAAACTCCTTGTCTCTTGGCTTTGGTGACACCATTCATGTGTTGTTTCCCTCCTGCCTCTCTGACCTCTTCCCTCCTCTTTCTCTGCATCCCTGATAAGCTGGTGATCACCTGGATTTCTGCCCCAACTCTCTGCTATGTTTCCTCTGTGGCTTTGCGATCTCATTCACTCCAGAGGCTGTGGTCCCCATCTGTGAACTGATGATGCTCCTGTCTGCACTCCAGACCCATCCCTCTCCCCAGCTCCAGCTCCACGGAGCACAGCCTATGCTCAGCTCTATGGGGTACCCCACTGTACGCCCATCCCTTCACCTCTACTCCTGCTGCCATCTTACATTCCCATCACCCCTCAAGTCAAGTAATGCACAAAACCAGGAATGATTCTGGACCACGCTGTTTCCTTCATCTGCCTCAAATACTGGGACCCTGGCCATTGGTCCCCCTTCCCCCAACCTCACTCCTTTTCATATTTCCCCTTATACTTTTATAAAGTGCAAATCTGATCACATTAGGTCATACTTAACACTCTTTGGGGTCTTCCAGGGACCTGGGAAATCATTTCCAAGCCCTTTTGTCCGACATACAAGGCACTAGGAATCTGGTCCCTGAGTTAGTTATCATAGCTGGAGGTGGCTAATGAATCTGATAGCATCTCTGAGTCCAGGCTGGGCGATGACTCACTCGTGTCAACATTGAGCTCCAATCAAGCACAATCTCATGATTATTTCAAGTTGCCCTGCTGTTTCACTGCCCTCTGTTTTTCTTGAAGCTGAAATACCGTCACCCTTCCACCTCAAATCCTCACTCTCTTTCATGTCCCTATGGAGCTCTGTCTCCCGTCACAGGTCCTACCAAACTACATTGCATGTGTACATTTCTGTGGCTCTACTGTCCTCTGCCCGCATGATCTTGACAAACTACTTCACTTCTCTTTGCCTCACTTTCCCTACCTGTAAAATGGGTATAACAATACCTACCTCCCAGGGCTGTGCTCGGGATTAAATGAGTTTCTAAGTTTAAAGCTCTTACAGCAGGATCTGCCAGAGCGACCAGCACATAGCAGTTTCTCAATATTTGTGAGATTAAAGAGGTGGAACAAAAGGGTCATGGTGTGACTCATGAGTTCCTAGCAGGCATGGCTCATCTGTCTGGAGATTACTTTCTTTTTTCACCTCACTAAACTCTAAGTCTGAAATATTTTTATATTTAAAAAAAACCTCCTTCTTTTTTTATTGGTTACTGTACATTCTTTTGCTCTAAAGTTTTACCTTTCTTTGAAACCTCCAGGATGATGGAAACGCTCTTCCCCTTTGTGATTGGGTGGTGGAGTCACGGGTACAGCATGTGTAATACCTGAGACACCTGGGCACTTAACTACACAAGCTGTCCCCCAAATCAAAACAGAAGAATAAATACCATGGGAATATACTGCATTTGGCGACAGTCACTCTGTGAAAATGCTGACCTATTAGTTTTTCTCGGAGAAGCTGATCCTGTATCATTTTGAAATGTGAATTTCGCACTACCTGAAATCCAGGATCGGAGGAGAGAGAAAAAGAAACCAGAACACTCCATCTTTTCCAGTCCTCTTTCTACACACATCCTCACTAAAACGCGAGAGGGAAGAAGAAAATTTAAATGGGCCAAGAAAGGGCTCGTTGTGTCTGACACACCCCAAGATCCAGAAAGCTGGAGAGATTAGGTCTCCAGGAAAGGAAGGGGAATATAGGTCGTAAGAGAAGGTTAGTAGGAACATGTAAAGAAAGCCAGTTCCCCTACAGAAGGGATTTCTATGGCGATGAAATTCGACCTACATTTGGGTCAGTCTTCTTGTTCTGCATATTCTTTACCCCAGCAAGTACTAGGCACTCGGTGGCTGGCATAACCTCCACTGCTCCCTCGGTGCCTTGAACTGGAAAACAAGGATGGAAACACTAGTGATCTGAGCTCTGAAAGGGTGAAAGCCCCAAACTTCTTTGGCTCCCCTCCTGTCCCTGAAAGCCTGGGGTTGATGGTGCCAGTCTGAGCACAGTGGTGAGTACCTCCCACATCGTGTGAAGAAGAAACCCAATCTTGCTCTCTCCAGGGACCTTGGACCCATGCCTGCCTACATGCATTTGGAAAGTAGCCTTGAATGCAAAATGATATTTGGAAAGTTACGCATACAACTTATTTCTTATTGTATCAAGCCTCCCCCCTTCAGGTTTGCTGTAGAGTGAAGGAACTGCCATTCTACCTAAAAAAGCAAAGGTATTAGGCATCTTTTCTTACATGGGCAAATAAATGTGTATGGTAATTTGCCATCATATATGTCTGACAGACCAGTATTCTGAATTATTACTCATACATTATCTAGTGTTTTTCTGAATCCTTAACCTCCACCATGGCTGCTCAAGATGCCCACCTTCCAAAGGGGAGATTCAAACTTCTCACAAAGGGGTGTCTGTGTTTGTCCCACAGTAATGAAGACTTAGCTCTACACCAAAACCTGTGCACACATTTATAGCAGCTTTCCGAATAGAAATGGACAACAGAGTAATGGTTGGTAGATATTAAGGAGGAAACAGGAGTGGAAAGGAGTTGGGGGTATAAAAAGGCCACATGAGGGATCCTGGTGGTGACAGAAGTCCTCTTTTGGGGGGCATTTCTGTGTCAATGCCAAGATCCTGGTTGTAATGCTGTACTATAGTCCTCCAAGATGGTACCACTGGGGGGTGGGGGGGAAATGGGTACAGAAGAAACCACAGGATCTCTCTGTATTAGTTCTTACAATTGAATGTGAATATACAGTTATCTCAATTGTTTTTAATTAAGTAAGAAACTGAAAAAAAAAAAAAAGAAGAAGGGATACCTCTGATATGCAAGCAAGGCCCATGGGGTCCCTGGAAGGGGGGATGCATGGTGAGTCAGTCCGCCCATCAAGCACCTCTTAGGGTTTGCCGCAGAGTGAAGGAAGCACCATGCCACCTGAGAGAGTAAATACAAGCCTGCTGCTCCTTGAGAGAAGGAGTGTCTGGCAGGAGATGGTAGGAAGGGGGCAGAGAGAGAGAAGGAGGAGGAGGTTGACTGCGTCAGGTTGAAAGCACCTACACTCTCTCTGCTCTGTACTTTTTTTTTTTTGCTCTGTACTTTTTATTAAGGAGGGACAATGAATGTGTCGGCACAATGTGCCCCCGTCTCCTTTTAGAGTTCTGGGAGGTCTCAGCCACCTGAGCAGAGCTGCATCGGCTTTGAGGCTGGCTGTACTCAGAAAATGGGGAATCTTGAATTGCTTCTCCCTGAGCCTTCTTGGGTTACATCAGTGCAGATTGGGGCAGAGAACACCAGCATGACAAGTAGCTACCAGGAGGGTAGAGAAGACACCCAGGGACCAAAACCCCAACTCAAGAAGGCCAGAACTCCCTTCTGCCAAACCACAGACACTCCTTGGTAAGGGGTAAGGAGGAACCGGGAAGGAGAAGGGGAGCTTCCGGGGTGTGAACACACTGATGTGCGCTGATTCACAGGGAGAAGGCACAGAGCCTCTGCACTCTCTCCTGGACTTCATCCTAATGTATTCTTTATAATAAAACTGTCATCGTAAGTTTAGTGCTTTCCTGAGGTCTGTGAGTTGTTTTATCAGATTTTTCAAACATTTATAGCCAAATTTATAGCCAGTCGGTCAGAAATGTCGGTGGCCGGGCTGGGGGACCGCCAAAGCACAGTTGACTTTTGAAATAAGGGCAGACCTATGGAGGTCTGAGCCTTTAACTCATGGAGTCTGATGCTAAGTCCAGGGTTGGCATCAAAACTGAATTGCTATATACAGAATAGACTCCCCTCCTAAGTTCTAAATCGCTACCTACCCAGTTAGTGAAACAGAAGAGACCCCCCACCTAAGTTCAAGCTCCCTCCACAGTTTTCTCAGCAGGTCAGGGTTCCCCGCTCTGTGTCCCACTGTACCCTGACTTCCACCTTAGTTTCTCTAATACAGTTGGCAATTCATTTGTTTACAAGGACGTCCCTCCCACAAGATTGAGGCTGCTCTTGGGGCAGATTCAGGTTTCCTACAACATGAAGCCTTTACAATGTAAAGAGGCACCCTCTTTACATATGTGCATTTTACAAAACCACATGACCAGGTAACATGAACACATTGCTGGGGCCCCTACCTGGGCCTTGGAAGAGGCCAGGCATGCAGGAGGGGCCCTGAAACCTAGCCTCATTAGCCTCATGGCAAATCCGCTCTGGCCTCAAATTCCTCCCTGGCATCTGGCTCCCCGCAGACACTCCGACTTGCTAGTGAGGGAGAGAGAGAAATTAAGTGATACAGCACAAACACAGATCGGAGCAAGAGTACAGCATTTCCTAACCTTGCATTTAAAAGACGGTTTGATTCCTCTTATTTAGATGACAAGAGCCCTCTTCTCCCCTTTGGGGGCTGACCTCACTTGCTATTTTTGCCTGCGTCCCCGCAGTGGGATTTGGAGGGATCTGGAGGCTGTGATTACCAGGTCTAGTGAATTACAGAAGCTGGTGAATTTGGTCATCTGCTATTTGCAACCAGATTAGAAAAATCCCCCAGAGGAACTCGTGTTTTCATTTCAATGTTAAATCACAAAAGAACCGAAGAAATAGAGCTCAAATGCAAATTTAGGGCACAATTTTAAGTACGAGGGATTTAAAGCCTTTGTCTCAGAACCAAAAGCTTTCTCTCCGTGGAGAATGCAAGTCATTAGGTTACTCTGGCATTTTCTAGGGTTTGTAACGCAGCAGTTGTCCGCTTGTTCACAGCCATGGAGCATCAAGGAGCCTGTTAGGTAGCACTTCATATTTGTCATGCCATATTGAATTCTAGGACATTGAGCACCTCTTAAATTCATATCCCCTTTCCCTCACCGCTGTCACTGCCTGAGGAAGGCCCTCTAAGAGCACGGGATGAGGGGTCACAGAGACCTGACCCTGCTTCCCACAGCCTCTTTCTCATCTGTGTGCATGATCATTGTGATTATGTGATCAGTCATGTCACGCACACTTCTCCAGACCTCAGTTTATCCATGAGACCCTGGTACTCACTAGCATCTGCCCTCTTGGCATCCCCCCACACTCATAGCACCATTTCAAGCTTGTTTTGTTGAAAACAGGAATCCCGGATTTTCATCTCAGGTAGGTGAAGAGTGACACCTGCAAAGTTATTGAGAATCCCTGGCCTGGCTTCTGTCTCCGGCTCTGGGCTAAGACCCTACTGCCGAGAAGATAAAGACAGTAGGGTGGGTCTCAGACCCCGGAAACTGATGCCATTCACAGGCACCTGAGAACAACTGGAACGTTCCATGGCATGCTGTTCCAGTGCAATTAGCAGTTGGAAACCAGACAAAGATAAACTCAAGAAGGCCACACAATAAAATAGAGATCATCTGTAAGACCGAGGAATATCTTGTGCGGAAGCATAAAGCCCATTTTGCCCCCGGGGTTCTAGGAACTGATTGTTGAATAACTAAAATGTTCTTGACTAAATCGCTAACCCCAGAAGGAAACAAGCTCCTTGGCCGTCCTTGCCCATGTCCGCCTTGCATGCCCCTGAATCTCCTCCCCGGGGAGGAGTTGGTGAAACAGTCATCTGGGCCAAGGTCACGGAGAGTTCAGATCAGCCTGCAGTCCTCCAGCTCACAGCAAGAAGGGCTGGATGGCTTCCAGTTGGGTCCACGAGACTGAAGTCAGCCGAGATCCCTATCCTCTGATGAAAAATAATCACATCCCATCCACTTTAAGAGAACTTGAGTGTGGGTGGGGGGAGGGAAAATTCTCATTATTTTTTTAAATGATGGCCTCATTCTGACTCTTCAGGAGGCAGCAAAAGAAACTAACGCTTTCCCAAGCCCTACCACAGACTAGGCACTGTGCTGGCTGCTTTTGCGGTCTTACTTTAGACCATCCTGACATCAAGTCTGGAAGGCAGAATCATTACCTCCATTTTAGAAATAAGGAGACTGTAGTTCCAAGAGCTTAGACGTACCTAAGCCTACATAAGTGATGAGCCACAGTGTAGTTCTAATCTGGGATCTGTTCAACTCCAAATCCCACCCCCTGTCCCTTGTCCCGGGCGCCAGCTGGCAAGGAGACGGAAGCCGAGGCCTAAAACCCACTTCTTCCCTCTGGGCCTCCTGCGGTCTTCATCCCTTTGGACTTGACTCAATTTCCCGGCACCTTAATTTTCTTGGGGGTGGATATGCTGCGACTAATGTGTTAATATGCTGCTGGCTGTGTTTTTCCACCCATCTTGCATTTTTAGAACATGCTCCTCAAAGGAGAGTGATAACAGTCTTCACATATTCTGCATATAATCTCTCCTCGGGCTCAGGTTTTGCACTGCCCGTGCTTCTGTTCACACAGCTCCTTCTGTCTGCCTCACTGGCTCCTCTCCTCCTCCAGGTAGACTCATCCTTCGAGGCTCAGGTTAATGCTCCTTCCTCCAGGAAGTCTGACCGGCATGCTTAGCAGATGGCACCTCTGCCCCTCTGACCTTTGACATCTGCTCCTTGCACAGCACTTCCCACACTGCCTGTGTCCTGGTGGGTCCCTGTGAGCTGGGAGCCCCTTCCACTCTCTTGTCCTCTTCTGTATCTCTCACAGCTTCTAGAAGATCCTAGTTCAGATAACATAAAAAGCAAGGGCTGTGCATCCGGAAAGGCTCATCGTGCCTCAGTTGTCCCACTTTGTGCAAGTCACTTAGCTTTTTTGGGTCTCTCCCTCAGCATCCCCAAGCACCTGCCCTCAGAACTGCTTTGCCTTTTGTATGTACGAACGAACATTTGAGCAATGACCACTCGATCCTCGCAGCCTAGAGGCTGACATGCAGTAGGCCACTGAATCATAATCCTCCAAGACACACAATGAGGCCTTGTCCCTTCAGACAAGGACCCTGTTTGCACTTTGCCAGTTGGTCTCTGTTGCCCCCTGGGCCACCGGCTGAGGCAGTGAGAGGTGCGGTCCAGCAGGCTGGTGCAGGCAGGACCTGCAGCTGTTATTGGCCCCCGGTGTGGGGTATTTGAGAAAGCGACTTTCTCCTGAACAGGAAATGCTAGAGGATGGGGACACACTCACCCAACTCATGGGCAATTGACATAAACACAACAAAACAAGTGCCTGGTACAAATTGCTCACTCCCCATTGAGGAACGGGACCTCTAGCTTGGGGTTCTCCATGCGGACTCTCTGCCTAGTCTTCTGATATGTGCATCTCAGGGGGAAACACACTAGCATCAGGGGCATTTTGGGGTAGCCCACAGATGCGGCAAAGGGCTCCGGGGGATCCCGAGGGTCAGCATCAAATGGAGATAGCACGCTACCGGGAAAGAGAGATGACTCGTGTCAATTCCACAGGCAACCTGCCCTGGTGGACTTCTAGAGCCTGCGGCCAGTCTGGCCACTTGTCTAACAGGCCCTATCATTCTACCACACTGCCGTCCTCTGAGTATTGTTGACTTAAATATTTTACTTGCCCAGACAAGAGATATCCTTATGTCCCACTTTAAATAACTAATAACTAACAAATGACTAATATCCACATAACGTTTTCCTATTCACGAAGCTGTGAATCCCTCCTGTGAGCGGGGGAGTGTCATTTCTGCCTAATAGATGATGAGATTAAAGCTCAGGGCTCCTGTGGTTCCTGGGAGTCACTCAGTCCAAAGCCACTCACTCAGGAAGACAGAATTGGAATCTGAACATAGTTCCTCCGACTGCAAATACCATGTTCTTTCCATCAGTGACTTCTGTAAGACACTGCTCTGTTGTCAGGGTGCTTTCCCTGGCTCTCCAAACCACCCTGGGAGGCAACATCCTGCCTGTTTCCCTGTGGAAGCTCCAGGAAATGGAAGCTCCACGAGGCAGGGGCTCTGTCCACCCTCTGCTCTGTCCAGGCCCCAGACACTTCCCCAAAACAGGAGCTGGTCAGCAAATATTTTATGAGTGCAAGAGTGAAAGGTACACACAGATTACATTACCTGTCCCAAATTACACAGCTAATGGGTGCAAAAGCTAGGAATTGAGCCCTGGTTTCTTGACGGAAGCCTAATTATATTCCTGATCCATATTCTGTTTTATAAACTGTTTCACAAACTGCAAGACCCTTTATTCTCATTATTACCACCAGCATATTCTTACAAACTGCCTCAAGGGAAGGGAGTCAGGAAACTAAAACAAAGTGTTTTCTTATTATTATTATTTAATCCCAGTATAGCTAACATACAGCGTTATATTAGTTTCAGGTGCACAAGATAGTGATTCAATATTTCTGTACATGACTCAGTGCTCATTAAGGTAAGTGCACTCTTTTTTTTTTTAAAGATTTTATTTATTTATTTGAGAGTGAGAATGAGAGAGAGAGAGAGAGAACATGAGAGGGGGAGGGTCAGAGGGAGAAGCAGACCCCCCGCCGAGCAGGGAGCCCGATGCGGGACTCGATCCCGGGACTCCAGGATCATGACCTGAGCCGAAGGCAGTCGCTTAACCAACTGAGCCACCCAGGCGCCCCAAGGTAAGTGCACTCTTATACCCAACACCTATTTCCCCCATCCTCCCTCCCACCTCCCCTCTGGTCACCACCAGTTTGTTCTCTATAGTTAAGAGTCTGGTTTTTTTGTTTGTCTCTTTTTTCCATTTGTTTTGTTTTTTAAATTCCATATATCAGTGAAATCATATGGTATTCATCTTTCTCTGACTAATTTATTTCACTTAGCATTATACCCTCTAGATCCATCCACGTTGTTACAAATGGCAAGATCTCATTCTTTTTTATGGCTGAGTAATATCCCATTGTATAGATATACCACATCTTCTTTATCTATTCATCTATCAATGGACACTTGGGCTGCTTCCATACTTTGGCTATTGTAGATAATGCTGCAATAAACATAAGGGTGCATGTATCTTTTCGAAATAGTGTTTTCATATTCTTTGGGTCAATATCCGGTAGTGAAATTACTGAGTCATATAATAATTCTATTTTTAATTTTTTGAGGAAACTTCATACTGTTTTCCATATGGCTGCACCAGCATGCATTCCCACCAACAGTGCATGAGGGTTCCTTTGTCTCCATATCCTCACCAACACTTAACTGTTTGTTGAGTTTTTGATTTCAGCCATTCTGACAGGTATGAGGTAATATCTCATTGTAGTTTTGACTTGAATTTCCCTGATGATCAGTGAAGTTGAGCATCTTTTCATGTGTCTGTTGGCCATCTATATGTCTTCTTTGGAGAAATGTCTGTTCATAAAGTGCTTTCTTATGTACCATATCTTCTCATTCCAAAATCATTCCAAATGGAGAGAGCATTCTCTTTGTACAAACAAGTAAATCGAGTCTTAAAGAAATAGTATAACTCATCCAGGACCAAAGTAAGGGAACACACATCCATCCATCCGGATGCCTGATTACCATAATATTTATCACAGCTACTCTGCTGGACATGGAGAGAGGAACAGTCCTGGGGACAGTACTCATCTGTGGGTGGTTTTGTTTCTTTCATGTCAAGAATAAATGTTAAGAGATTGAGTAGTAGGACTAGCCACTACTAAGCCTTTAGAGAAGTCTGACTAGTGGGCAATTATTGGAGGGCTGACATGTAGTAAAGTTTAGGGAAGCTGTGATAACTCAAGAGAATGGGAAATCCCAAAGACATGCAACAGTTAGGGAAGGCTTTGCAGAGACCATGGGATTCAAGGTCATTTTATGGGAATAATAAATGTCTCCAGCTTCTGCCACTCACTGCCTGTGACATGAACAGATAACCTAACCTCCCTGTTCCCCAGCAAAATGGGGTAAGAGTCTGCTTTACAGGGCAGCGCAAGGAAGAAAAGAGATATTCCTAGAGCGTGTCTAGCTTAGTAGCTGCCACTCCATAGGCACTCACTAAATGCTCTCTATAAGAATAATAATGGCACCACGTAATCAGCACCCAGGGTAGGGAAGCCAAGCCCCTTTCTCCCACCTCTATTTCAAAATAAAGCTGAAGGGTCTTCTCTTGCGTGAATCCTCTCCTGACCACCCCACAAAGGAAGAGCCTCCTTCTCCACAGCACACAAACCTCTGTTAGTACCAGGTTCTCCTCTAACACCTGCCCCATCTGAGGCCCTCCTTCTTGGCAGACGGCGTTTTCATAGATCTCTCTGCCCTCGGTGCCAGCACAGGGTTCAACACATTTTGGGCCCTTGGCGAACGATAAGCAAATATACCAGGGATTCAGAGGTGAGGAAGAAAGTGGACCCTGGTTTTATGGCACTGACGACATAAATTTTAGATTATCTACATGGTGATTTATTCCATAAAAATTTACTGAACACCTACCAACCTGCTACATGGAGTGCTCAGATTTTGGAGCTAAAACTTTGTTTGCTTCCTTGAAAAAGATTCCTGGTCTAGTGGAAAGTCCAAGACCTTGTTTTTGCATCTCTGAGATCCTTTCAAGCACACAGTTCAGTGATGGTACCAGGCTGGCAGCAGAACAAAGCACGACATTTGTCATTAAAGAGCAGAGCACAGCATGCCATGCAGGTGGCGAGAAGGCCCAGCAACTCCGTGGCAGGACCCGGCCAAGGGCAGAGCCACAGACTCAGCAGAGGACGCACTGGGACTAAGGGGGAGGAATGAAGGTAGGTTTGCCACCAAAGGAAGGCAAAGAGCCTGAAATGGAAAAGAGAACTAGACAGAGCCTGGGTGTGGCAGCTCCCGTGCACTCTGCCAAGCTTGGACTTTGTCCCCATGAACCTCTGGTGCTTCTCCCAACATGGTGCCTAGCTTAGCTTTCCACCATGTCTAGTGTTGTGTTTTTTTCCCTTCCCTCAAGAATGGAAGTTCCATGAGAATTCTATTTACTGATAAATCCCAAGTTCCTGTGACCAAACCTAGCATATAGGACATGTTTAATAAAATTTGCTGAATGAAAGCATGCTACATGCTTACTAGTGTGTCCCGTGGTTAAATGTCAGCTCTTACTGACTATTCTTTCAGCTACAATCTCTCATTTGTGCTCTTAAAATGCATGCCGGGCCTGTTTTTGGAAGAGAAGTAAACCTGCAGACATGACTACAGTGGTCCCCCCTCCGTGGTTTTGATTTGCATGGTTTCAAGAGAGGTCTAAAAATATTAAATGGAAAATTCTAGAAACAATTCATAAGTTTTAAGTGCGTGCACCGTTCTGAGTAGCATGATGAAATCTCACACTGTGCAACGCCGCCCCGCGCAGACATGAATCATCCCCATGTCCAGCGCACCCACACTGCCTATGTCACCCACCGTGAGTCACTTAGGCTCTCAGTTGTCAGATCGAGCTGTCCCAGTATCACAGTGCTTGTGTGAAGTAACCTTTATTTTACTTAATCAGGGCCCCAAAGCACAAGAGTAGCAATGCTGGCAACTCAGAGATGCCAGAAAGGAGCTATAAAGTGCTTCCTTTAAGTGAAAAAGTGCAAGTTCTTGACTTAATAAGTAAAGAAAAACTATTGTATGCCGGGGTTGCTAAGATCTACAGTGACTTTTATTACAGTCTATTGTTATAATTATTCTAGTTTATTGTAAGTCATTGTTGTTAATCTCTCACTGTGCCTATTTTATAAATTAAACTTATCATAGGTATATATGTATAGGAAAAACTCTTGGCAGAGTGCACGGGAGCTGCCACACCCAGGCTCTGTCTAGTTCTCTTTTCCATTTCAGGCTCTTTGCCTTCCTTTGGTGGCAAACCTACCTTCATTCCTCCCCCTTAGTCCCAGTGCGTCCTCTGCTGAGTCTGTGGCTCTGCCCTTGGCCGGGTCCTGCCACGGAGTTGCTGGGCCTTCTCGCCACCTGCATGGCATGCTGTGCTCTGCTCTCTAATGACAAATGTCGTGCTTTGTTCTGCTGCCAGCCTGGTACCATCACTGAACTGTGTGCATGCATAGATCATATACAGTATTATCTGTGATTTCAGGCGCCCACGGGGGATCTGGGAACATATCCCCTGCCAAAAAGAAGGAACTTCTATCTTACGATTTTATCCACCTCTGATTTCCCTTTCAGTAATTTTCATGAACTTCCTCCCCTCTTCCCTGCCCCCACCACCCCCACTCATCTCTTTTGGGGCAAGAGCAAACCCTTTTACAAGTTCATTCCAACATGAGAGACCAGCGCAAGGGCATGCGGGGATAAGGAATGCATGGGGCGTCAACAGAAATATTTATCCCGAGTTTCCTGCATGTCAGGCTATGACAGCTTGCCTTCTGTCTCAAAACTATGTTCATGTCAATAAATCTGCTAAACTCCTCCACCAACCTGCTCGCTCTTCCCACGGCGGAGAAGCTGTGAAGAATGGTTGTTCTGTCTTAAAAAAAAAAAAATAGTACTACTCCCCAGGGCATTTTTGAAATGCACCTTGGTAGAAAACTTTGTCTTTGAGAACTTTGCACTATTCTATCCGAGCTCAAGAAGTTAGATGCTGACCCAAAGTGCTGTAATAGCTGTAGTTGTATGGGAGGTGGGAGACAAGGGAAAGGGTGTGTGTGTGTGTGTGAAATGTGTGTGTGTCACGTGTGGTGTGTGTATGTGTGTGTATGTGTGTTGTGTGTGTGTGATATGTGGTGCTTGTGTGTGCAACACGTGCCTTGTGTGGTACCTTCCCTTTGCATTAGTCACAGTGTGGTGATGGATCCAGTCACGTTCCTAAATTTGGCTCAGGTTGGAGCTCCCGCCATCCTGATGGGGTTTGCACATTTTTGAAGATGCATGGGGTCTGATGGAATAAACCACAGGCTTTGGAAGCACACAGACTTGAAGTCAGAGTCCAGCTCCATCCATCCCTGTGTGAGATCAGACATGTTATTTAACCTTTGTGAGCCTCAAGTATCACATCCACAGAATGGACGGAATAACCCTTAGGAGATTGTTATCAGGGTTAAATGAAAAAATGTATAAAAAAAACTACGTTCAGGATCTGACACCCAGTAGGTATTCACAGAACAGGCTGAGGACACTCGTCTGCCACATACTAGGTGCTCCTCATACCGCCACGTGCCGAGGCAACAAGGCACGCCTTGTGTTACCCTCATCGGTGGGGATTATGGCAGGGAGGGGAGGGGGGCAGAGCTGCGAGTAGAGGGAAAGAAGAAGCCAGGTGTGCTCATGTTCCATGCCATTCACCATCTCCCAGAGTTGGGGGTCTGAGGGCTCCCACCCTAACAGGATAAGACATGAGGCTAGAAGCAGCCCCCTCTCTCCCAACAACAGCTGAAGGTTCAGCCCCCTCATGGCAAGAGGAGGCCCCATTCCAACCGCAGCTACAGGAAGCCCACGTCCTGACGCCCTCCTCTCAGCCACTCTGAAACTGAACTTGAAGCAGCCCCTTCCCTTTCTGGGCCTCGGTTCCCCAAATTATAGGAAGTATGTGAGTTAGAGTGAGTGGTTTTCAAACCATGGAGCAGGATCTCCATGGAGGGGCAGGAGTACAGCCGGAAGGGAGGTTGCAAAGGAGGGCAGTTCTGGAACCGTGCCATCTTCAACATAAGCAACGCCATGCCCATCTGTTTGGGGTGCTGGGCTCCTATCTGCCGGAGGAGATTTAAAGGTAACCGAGGATGCCATCTAAAGCTAAAATGGAAGCGAAACAAAAACAAACAGGAGTCCAGCTTCCATCATGTCACCATCACTTTTCCAAAAAGCACCAATGAGGTTGGACAAACCTGCTCCAAACAACATCTCAGTCCTCTGGGAATCAACCAAGGTCAGACAACAAACTGAGGAGCATCTCTTCAGAAAAATGACTGTATTTCATGTTAGAGCAGCAGGAATCTATGGTGCTCCTGCCCAGAGCCTCTGCCATCTCCACCCTCCCCTCTGCCAATAGTTCAACCAGGTCCGCGCAGGCTGGGATGATAAGAAACTCCACTACCACTCCCAAAGGGCCTCATTGGATTTGGGATATTGTCAGTTCAGGTGGCAAGGAAACAGGAAGAGCAGGTGGCTGAGGGTATCTTGGAGCAAGCAATGGCCCATCACCTAGTTCAGCAATAAACTGGCAAGATAACCAAGGCTTTCACAGAGAATTGCAGGAGGTGGGTAACCATGATGGGTCTTGACAAGCTCCCACATATCCTGGGTTGCCCACGTGTTGGGCATGTGTGCAGCAGAGACAGGTGCAGGCCAAGGCACCCAGACATTTCTAACCTTCAGAGAATGTGCGCTCATTTGTGTGAAGGAGATGTGAGAGGTGAGGAAGACCCACCAAAAGAAAAGCCCGAACAGACTTAAAAAAGCACTTTCCAGCCCAGATACAGCACACACGTAAACATCCATAGGATCGACCATCTGCGAGGCTACAAAACAGGTCTCCATTAATTTAAAATGATGAAAACCATACAGAGTCCATCCTCTGACAATGATGAAATTAAATTAGAGATTGACAAAAAAAAAAAGATATCTAGAAAAATCTCCAATATTTAAAAACTAATGCAATACTATAAAACCCATGGGTCAAAAAGAAATTATAAAGGTAATTGAAATATATTTTCAAAAGAATAAAAAGTTTAAAATAACATGTAATGTAAGGGATGCAGGTAAAGCATTCTTTAGAGATAAATTATAGCATTAAACACTTATATCAGAAGAAAACCTATATTGATAAACTAAGCCTCCATTTTAAGAAAGACAAAGAAGAGCAAATTAAACACAAAGCAAATAGAAGGAAGATTAAAGTGGAAATCAATGAAATAAAAACAGAAATCTATTGAAAACAAACTTGACCAGATTTTGGCTGGATCAATAAGGTTAGCAAGCTCTTAGCTAGACTGACATACAGAATAAAAGAGGAAAATGAAGGAAGAAAGGGAGGAAGGGAAGGAAAACCCGGGGACACAGAAAGACAAGTCAGAAAGGAAGGAGCAAAACCATCTTTGTTCAAGTTTGACACAATCCCAATATCCATATGTAAAAAGTTTTAAGGTATCCACAACAAAACTTCTAGAGCTAATAAATGAGTTTAGTACACTTGCAGTATGCACTAGCAATGAACAATTGGAAATGAAATTAAGAAAATAATATAATTCACAATGGCATCAGGAAGAATAAAATATAAGGGACAATTCTAACAAAATGAGTGCATGATTTGTACTCTGAAAACTACAAAATGTTGTTAAGAGGAAGTAAAGAAGAATTAAATAAGGACAAAGACATTCCATGTCCATTGATTTGAAGAGTAAATATTGGAAAAAGGCCACTTCTCTCTAAATTGATCTACAGATTCAGCACAATCTCTATCAATAGTCTAGCAGACTTATCAGTAGCAACTGACACGAAACTGACCTACATTTTTATGGAAATGCTAAGAAGAGCCATAACAATTTTGAAAATAAGAAAGTTGGAGGGGCGCCTGGGTGGCTCAGTCGTTAAGCGTCTGCCTTCGGCTCGGGTCATGGTCCCAGGGTCCTGGGATCGAGCCCCGCATCGGGCTCCCTGCTCTGCGCGAAGCCTGCTTCTCCCTCTCCCACTCCCCCTGCTTGTGTTCCCTCTCTCGCTGTGTCTCTGTCAAATAAGTAAATAAAATCTTTAAAAAAAAAAAAAAAGTTGGAGATCACCACCAAATTTCAAAATTTGCTATGCTACTACAGTCATGAAGACCGTACAGTGTTGAAGGAAGGGTAGGTGTATTGATCCATGAAATGAAATTGAGTGTCTAGAAATGAACGCTTGCACTGATGATCAATTGATTTTCAACAAAGCAACTAAGTGGTGAAAGGATGATTTTTTTTTCAACAAACGGTACCAGGAAGATTGGAGCAGCATATGTGAAAAACAAAACAAAACAAAAGCCTAAGACCATTATTTCACACCATACATAAATTTAACTTCAAATGGGTCATATGCTAAATATAAGAGCTGAAGTGACAAAACTTCTAGAAGAACACATGGGAGAAAATCTTTGTGACACTGGGTTAGGCAAAGAGGTCTTACACATGATACCAAATGTGTAAGCCATAACAGGAAATGAAATAAGTTAGACTCGGGGCCCCTGGGTGGCTCAGTCGTTAAGCGTCTGCCTTCGGCTCGGGTCATGGTCCCAGGGTCCTGGGACCGAGCCCCGCATCAGGCTCTCTGCTCCGCGGGAAGCCTGCTTCTCCCTCTCCCACTCCCCCTGCTTGTGTTTCCTCTCTCGCCGTGTCTCTCTCTCTCTGTCAAATAAATAAATAAAAATCTTTAAAAAAAAAAAAAAGAAAGAAATAAGTTAAGACTCCATTAAAATGAAAATTGTCAGCACTTCAAATGACATCATTAAGAAAATGAAAAAAAAAGCCACAAATTGAGAAAAAAATATTTGTGAATCATGTATCTGATGAAGGACTTGTATCCAGAATATATAAAAATGTTTTTAACTGAATAATAAGATATTCACTTAAACAACTCACATAAAAACTGGGCACGAGACTGAACACTTGAACAGACATTTCAACAAAGAAAACATACAAATGATTAATAAGCCCATGGAAAGGTATCTATCATTAGTAATCGGGGGAGATCCACAACCATTAGAATGGCTATTAAAAAAAAAAGGGCAGACAGTATCCAGTGTTGACAGGGACACGGAGCAAATGGAACCCCCACACATTGCCAGTGGGAATATAAAATGGCACAGCCACTTCGGAAAACAGTTTGGAAGCTTCTTAAAATGTTCAACAGACCCAGCAACTCAATCATGAGGCCAAGCAACTCTACACCTAGGAATCTACCAAAGAAAAATGAAAACATACATCCACACAAAGACTTGTGTGTGAACGTCTATAGTATCCTTATTCATCATAGGCAAACCTGGACACAACCCAGTTGTCCATCACTCAGCAAATGGGCAAAGAAACATAGTGCTCAGCCATATAAAGCAACCAGTGATACATACTAAGACATGAATAAACCTCAAAATCATAATGCAAAGTGTAAAGAAGCCAGAACAAAAGACTACTTATTATTCACTTAGATCAAATAACCAGAGAAGACTAACTTATAATCACCAAAAGCAAATTAGTTTCTGCCTGGAGCTGGGAGTGAGGATTTACTGCAAACAGGCTTGAGGGAATGTTAGGGGGTGATGGAAATGTTCCGAAACTGGATTTTGGTGATGGCTATCCCACCCTATAAATTTTCCAAAACACCAAATTGTACATTTACAGTAGGTGAATTTTATGGGATGCTAATTTAAATAAAGCTTTTAAAAAGCACATTCGATGCTGTAGAAACACAAAAAACAAAACCAAAAAGCCTTCCAATTCCACATTGCTGAACATACTTCGAGGCTTTAATGCTACATGCAGCTGAGGCTCTGAGTCCCAATTCTATCCAGTCAATTCCCTGAGATCTGAGACTTTCCAGTTATGGGGGAATCCTCTGCTAAGTACTCCCTGAATTTTTTGGTTGCATTTTCTAGGCAACACTCACCTCCTTTTTTCAGCCCATAATTTACACATGTCACACCCTATCTCTTGCGTGTGCCTCTTTCCCACTGCCAGGTACAAGCTGAGCCCATCCTCAGACTGACCTACACAATAACTCTTTTATAGCCTAATAATGCTTTCAGCTGCTTTTTAAGCAGGAAGCCCTGCTTGTAGGGGAGTTATCTATTTTCTGTTATAAAAATTTACCAATTAAATTGAGTGCGTTTGACCCAATTTAAAAGAGAAGAAAATGCTCTGGTATTTTCAGATAAGGCTTTTTTTTTTCCTTGGCAATAGCAGGGCCACGTTCTCCATTTCCCAAATCCCTCCAGGCAAGGAAACACGTTAGCAAAAGAGCTAATTTAGAACCGAGTTTGAATTTGGGCTGACACCGACTCCTTGAATGTGGACTCTATGAGAATCTGCAGCTTTATGGAGGAGCGGGACCCCGTGTCCACTACTCATTCTGATTTGGGGGGCACTTCTCCTTCCTGGAGCGTGATGTCCTCTGGGAATGGATTTGTCCTTAAAGCACGTGGGGACTGTAACTGCAGAGCCTCAATCTGTCATATAGTCTGAGATTCTGATCTATAATGCGCATGGCAAAAAGCTTCAGGAAGATGCCCCTCTGCAGCTTTGGTAGAGATCCTCATGCTAATTTGAAAGCCTTTTAAACATGAAAAGGACATTGTCTTCTTTTCAAATGCGTGTCCTTGCACAGTGGCCAAGAACAGATACTGTGTTGCAGTTCAAGTCAGAGAAAATAAGAGTCCAAAATAAAAAAAGACTCCATTTAAATCATAATCAGCATGTCACATTTGCCCTCATCCTCCTTATTTCATCAGAGATGTAAGTCTTCACAAGAACCCACCCGACCTCAGCACACTTTCCATAATTCCTCAAATTCTCCAGCTTGTCTTGCTCCTCCAATCTGTTCTCTTCACTGCTGCCAGACTCATCTTTCAAAAATTTAACCTCTTCCCTGATCATTATTCATTGTGAGATCTCTCTGCCTCTGGGGTAAGTCTCCAAGCCTGGCACCCACCTCATCACCCACATTTTGACGGAAGCCTCACTACTAGGCTCCGGGTTCCTGGGGCAAGTGACAGTCTGGGGTCAAATGGCTCGTCTGTTCCTAAAGAAGTTCCTCGTGTCCGTGGGACAGTGCCCGGCGCTCAGCGGCATCCTATGTCTGTCGCTTCTTCTAAAAATGTTTATGCTTTCTTTAAATTAAGCCTCAGCAGCAATGGAACATCTCTGAAAACTTTGCAAATTCCTCTCCAGCCAGAAATCCATCACTTCCTTCTCTCTGTCTTATGGAACTTCACAGATCCATCACTCAAAACATTTCTGTTCCGATGTGATACAGTTGTTCACATGTCAGCGCCCGAGAAAGACCACATACTCCTCCAGATCTGGCTCTTCCTCATGTTTATTTGGAGCCACTCATTTAATAGAACAGCAAGAATGGGAAGGAATTAAGAACAACTCCTGAAGAATGAGGGATAAGAAAGACTTAGGATCGCTCTCAGCCTTTAGCGTGGAGAAAATGATAGGCGATGAGACAGGAAATGGTGGTGAGCTGCACAGAGACGGAGAAGGCTTTGGGGCTTTGGGGAAGGGAGGAGGGGAAGCTGATCTGGGAGCTACCAGTGTGGACAGTCGCAGCCTTTCCACCTATCTGCCAGTTATCCGTTCCGCTTTTATCTACACCTTCAGAAAAACCTAATATCCCCGATTCATGAGCCTTCCTGAGGCTCTGAAATGCAAACTCTTTTTCCTTTTCCTACTTCTTCCATAGGATGAAGCTTTTTTCAAATCTGTTAAATTCAGTTATCACTTGTCTATCAGCTTTCCAGATTCCAAGAATCTTTGCTGTATGTTCCTTTCCCATTGTGTTACTTCTCGTGGTTAATGCCAGTTTCACAAGGCTACACAGTAAATCTGAGGTAAATGTTTATATTCAAAATATCACCTGTAAGGGAAATCCAGTTTTTTCCTTCTGCTTTCAAAAGGCCAGTGGCCCATCTCAAACACTGAGGTTTTTTCCTAGAATCACAGAAAGCGTAATTCTGGGATGACTATAGAAACTCCTGAAGGTAGGGTCAGGCACTCTGTCTTGAATAGTTATTTCCAGGCAAGCACCTTACTAATGTTGCAGATTCTCAATAAACACTTACTGATCGATATTGACTGATTCCTGCCAATACACCAAGATGTTCTTACCAAATCCCCAGCCGATAAATCCATATTCAGATTTTAAGAAAACACTACTCCGATTGCTAGTTATGGCTTTGGGACAGTTGCTGTTTTCCAGGGCCTGATGTAGGTGATTTCCATGCATCATTTCATTTAATACTTAGAACAATGCTATTAGATCCTTACTGACCCCTCTTAGCAGATGAGAGAAGAAGGGATAAATAATTGTTCTAAGATCACACCACTAATCAGTGTCCAAAAAGATACCTAGAACCCATTTGTTCTCAACTAAAACATTGGGTTATAAATTAGCACCCAGAAAAGATGAACTTCCTTGTACTATGGGAATGCCATGTTCACTGAATGGCACACTACATCCATAAGAGAGATAAGACCATTCCCCAAAGCCAGGTCTAACCTGAAGGGCAGGGCACAGTTGGGGCCAGTCCTCAGTCCAGTCACTCAGAAGAACTAGCATCCCTCAGTCTAGTGCTGAATGGGAAGGTCTTGTGTGGGCAACACTTTGGAAAGTGAACGTTATCATTTGTCAACCTTGGTTGAGGCCCCTGGAAAGTGATGACTTATTCTGGCTGATGATGAGAAGATGCAGATTCTATGGACCCATCCCAGACATTAAGAAATATGAGGAGGTGAGTCCATGGGCCAAACCCTGAAACTCTTTCCCCACATGAGTTAGAATTCTATTGGAATGAGATATTAGGACAGAGAGTCAGGAACTGCTGCAGAGGGAGTGTGAGCCCTTAGCAGGGACAATGTCCAGAGGCAGAAAAATGAAGGAAGCCAGGCCACCGACCTGCCAGGCATCTGCCACGCAACTTTAGGAAACCTGCAACCAGTAAACCAGAGACTTTCTTAAAAATGTTCTTTATCCAGTTCAGTTTTATTTTCTCCCTGAACGTAGGGATTGGAAAACTTGGTGTGTCTCAGCAGTTCTGACTGGCAACAACGTAAGCGGTTTGAAGAGCAGTGTGCAGGGTCCCTGCATGCAGTAAGAGCAGCAGTAAGATGCAGGGACCCAAAGAGCCTCTATCAAGAGAGGGGGACCCAGAGGGCAGTCAGGCGTCTGGGTCACTAGCCCCTCTGCAGCCAAATGTCCCTCTAGAATGTCGTCCTGTGTTCCTGAGGAGTCGGTGTCTTGCTTTAATAAGAGGAGTACCCCTATTCCTACACAGTGAGTCTAACACTGAGTTATTCAGATTCCTGCATGTACTTGGAGTTCGGCCAGCACTACCGGGATTTAGAAAATCCATGTGGCCCGTCTTCCTAGAGTGTTGATTTTATGTAATGGTAAGTAATTTTAAGAATTCTTTTTTTTTGCCCTGTGTTGGGTTCCCTGCTCAGTGGGGAGTCTGCTTGTCCCTCTCCCTCTGCCTCTGTCCTTCCTCCCACTGCTTGCTCGTGCTCTCTCTCTTTAAAAAAAAAAAGAAGAAGAAGAATTCTTTTTTTTAATTTTTCTTTATGTATTTATTTAGACAGCATGTGAGTAGGGGGTAAGGGCAGAGGGGAGGGGAAGAGGCAGCAAGAGAGAGAGAATCTGAAGCAGACTTTGAGCTGAGCATGGAGTTCGATGCATGGCTCAATCTCACAGCCCTGAGATCATGCCCTGAGCCAAAATCAAGAGTCTGACGCTTAACCAACTGAGCCACCCAGGCACCCCTTAAGAATTATTCTTTTTCTTTTTTTAAGATTTTTGTATTTATTTATTTGACAGAGGGAGACACAGCGAGAGAGGGAACACAAGCAAGGGGGAGAGGGAGAGGGAGAAGCAGGCTTCCTGCCGAGCAGGAGCCTGATGTGGGACTTGTTCCCAGGACCCTGGGACCATGGCCTGAGCCGAAGGCAGACGCTTAACGACTGAGCCACCCAGGCACCCAAGAATTATTCTTATACTAAAACAAATAGGTTTATATTATGGAATGGTGGAGGAAATTCACTGTGATAATTTTTAAAGATGAAAGAAATAATTTCAAGGAAAGTTTTCAAAAGCAGTGAATGCTTGGCTCTCTGACCTGCAGACACCTACTTTCTCCTGCCAGAGACAATGTTTCAGGTTTTCAGGTTTCCATGACCAAATGTTTGCTGGGCTCCTAATATATACCAGGCACTGTTCTGCTCATGGGCATTGGGACTACACAGTGACAGGTCAGATGGAGATCCCAGTTGTGATGGAGTTTGCAGTCTGGTGAAACAAAGGGACACATAGTGCCGATCCCCAAGGAGGAATAAAGAGGGTAACAAGACAGAGAGTGAGCTGGGGGTGAGAGAGGAGTATTTTACAAAAGGGGATTTGGGAAAGCCTCTGTAGGAAGGTGTCACTTGAGCCAAAACCTGAATGTTGAGAAGGCAGCCACATAAAGATATAGGGAGTGAGCGCTCTAGGCAAAGAACAGAGCAAGTGAGATTTCCCTGAGATGGGAAGAAGCTGGTGCATTCAAGGCCAGAGACAGAGCTCTGCACCCAAAGCTTAGCATATTAGGGGAAGTGAGGTGCATGGGGACACCCACTCCACCTGCTCATTAGACACCAGTATCAGAATCACCTGGGGCACATCTATGAAAATGCAGGTTCCCTGGCTCACTCCAGACCTACTCATTCAGAACCTAAGAGGTAAGGGCCCAGGACTCTGCATTTTAAACAGATTTTCCAGGATGTTGACACACACATATACACACACACACACACACACACACTAAAAGTTTCAGAGCATCTTTTTAAAGAAAATTAAATTAAAACATTTTTGAGGCATGGTAATGTCCACCTGGGTGACTCCCACTGGGAACTTATTCAGATGGAAGTCCTTGATGCTATCTAAAAACATGACAGGGCTGTCTTCCACAGCTCTCTCCTGTCTCCTCTCCTGGTGAACCTGAGACCGTCTCAGCCTTCCTTCAACCAGGGTAACTTCTCGGGGAATATTGAGACGCTGATTCATCTCAGAAGAAAGTGGAGTGGAGCTCTGCTGTCTGGTGTTGGGGCAGCCTGTTCTCCCTTCGGTTTCTCATATGAAATAAACAAGTGCTGACACTTGATTGGGCAACAGCTGTTCTCATGAATTAACTATTTCTGAATTTAGAAAATTGCTGTGTTCCACAAGACTATCTTCCCAGCTGGTTAAATGAAGACAAACAGAGTCAATTATTATAATTTTGTGCTGTTGTGGGGCTTTTTCTGCAAAAGTTACAGTATTTCTATATTTTTTACATTAAAGATAAAAGAGATGAATGACTTCAATTTTCTTGGAAATTCAATTACAGGGCTCGAATCATCCCAGAGACAAGAGAGAAGCTGAGAATTCAGAATACACAGACGTCCTATTAAGGATTACCTCCTGTATCAGTAATGCGCACAAAGCTGTGGGGTGTGCCAGGAAACACAGATTGACTCTTATTTGCAATTATCTTAAGAGTTACTTTTTGATATTTACCAGCTTCCCAGGAAGGGGTGTGTCCGTGAGATCACGGGAATCCTCGCTTCCATATGACAATGCTGTGATTTCCAGAAGGAATCCAATGCAGCTCAGGGTTTTCGCTTCATGTGCCTCTAAGCTGTCCTCGGAGAATAAGAGGGGGCTCAGTTATCACAACCAGAAAACAAAGGGAGTTTAAATGAGATGTGTCATCAAATCTTGGATGTAATAGCTAATGTTTGCAAGCACTTTCACAATTTAAACAGCATCTCCACTGACTTTATCCCTTTGATTCCCACAATGACCTTGGGAAGCTGATGTGCTCTGATGAGGAAGTGGAGACTCACAGAGATTCAAGATTGCCCCAGAGAACCCAGCATGAAAGCTGCCATGTCTTCTTGGTCAAGATACTAGATTATTCTGGCACAGACTGCACTTCACATGGGTATACTACATTGCCAGGCTTGCCCTCGTCTGTATCTAAGGGAAAAATACTTAATCCCATACAGGTAGCCTTGACCTGAGGTCTCATTATGGATATCCTACTAATTTGGTGTTTCCCTTCTCTGATCCTGGTATAGGAGAATAAGCAGACTCAGGTGGAATGATTTTATCTAAAATTCATTGATTCCGTGTGGAAAGATATTATAGAATGTGTGCATGATGAAATATGTATATATTTTGTATACATGTGTGTGTCTATTTCTTGAAATCTTTGTCATCCACTATTTCAGAGACTGCTCATAGCAACTGGAGTCAATCCTCTCCTATGCCCAGTGAAATGGATACATGGTTTGAATCCACCAGCTCTTCAGAAAGTTTTGGCCTGATGGCTTCCCAGAGATATTTTGCTCAGCACATCCCTTCTTTTTATTTATACTTTTTTTTTTAAGATTTTATTCATTTGAGAGAAAGAGAGCACAAGCAGGGGGGTAGGGGCAGAGAGGGAGGGAGAAGCAGACTCCCCACTCAGCAGGGAGCCCGATGCGGGGCTTGTTTCCAGGACCCTGGGATCATGACCTGAGCCGAAGGCAGATGCTTAACCGACTGAGCCACCCAGGCGTCCCTATTTATACATGTTTTTTTAAATGTGATTTTACTCTAGCTTGATTTATACAAAAGGCAGTCAGGAGAATAGAAAGTTCCATTTGTGTTCCAGGGCAAGTTACAGTTATGAGTCAAGTCCACAGAAATGCCCACATGATGTATGTTCCAGAAGTGCTTTGTGACGGCTGCCTTTGCAGACTGGCCCTGCTGGCTCTCAGTCCCTGAGTGGGCCCAAGCGAGACATTGACAAACAGGGTCCCAGAAGGCTCTGGGAATTTGGGGAGGAAACACTGCTCTAATGTCAGAGTCTCGTTGGGCTTGTGATAGATGCATGTTCTCTTCCAAGCTTTGGGACATATATATTCCCTCTCAAAATCAGAGACATTTTATTTCTAAGAATCTGCAAGAATTAAGAAACCTAAGATCTTATGAGTGAAATAGGGAATAGCAGTTGGAAGTGAATCTCTAAAAGTCTTCAGAAACCCAGCTGTGGTCATTGAAATGAAACTGTATGGACATAAACACAGAAGACAATATGAATGACACTCTATAATAGTTAACCATATCATAGTTAAGTAAAAATTAATTCAACACAACTACTGTATATGTTTTTTTTTAATTTTTTTTTTATTTATTTGAGAGAGAGAGAGAGAGAGAGAGAGAAACAGCATGAGAGGGGAGAGGGTCAGAGGGAGAAGCAGGCTTCCCGCCGAGCCGGGAGCCCGATGTGGGTGGGACTCGATCCCAGGACTCCGGGATCATGACCTGAGCCGAAGGCAGTCGCCTAACCGACTGAGCCACCCAGGCGCCCTACTGTATATGTTTTTTAACTGATGGGTTGGATGGTCTTTTGATGCCCTGGTATTTCATTTAAACATTCAGTGCTTTTCTGAATAAATAGAGGTAGAGATTTGTTTTTTACTAGAATTTCTTTTTTTAAGATTTAAGATTTTAGAGAGAGAGAGAGCATGAGCAGGGTGGGGGGGGAGCAGAGGGAGAGGGAGAAAATCTCCAGCAGACTCCCCGCTCAGCGCTGGCACCCCAGACATCCCCCCTCTCTCTCTGTGCCCCTCACACCATGGAAGTTTGTTGTCACTCTCCCAGTTTGCCTGTGAGGAACTGTGGCTCGGAGAGCTAAAACACTTGGCTCTGGTCACACCACTGGGTGGGAAGTGGCAGGACCATTTCCCTCAGGTTCCAGAGCCCACCCAGCATCTCATTTGCTCCACCTACCAAGCTGTCCTGAAACTCAGGCCCGCTGATGAGCAGGTTGTTGGGCCAGTCTCCACGGAAGGACATGTGTAAGAGGATTGATGCTCATGGCTGTCAGATCACCGGTGTAGAAACAAGTGGAGACTGGCGTGTACTCCACATTTTAGATAGGACATACTTTAACTGGAAGCCTTGTGTGCTTCTAAAAACCAGATGGAGAATTAGAAGTATATTCTGAATGAGGTACTCTGAACTGGGTTCACTTTGCCATCCTGAATCCAATATTGAAGGGTTCTGCTGAATAAAATTCACTAAGGAAAAGCCAGAATCAGGCTCATTATTTTTTTTTAATTTTTTTATTGTTATGTTAATCCCCATACATTACATCATTAGTTTTGGATGTAGTGTTCCATGATTCATTGTGCATAACACCCAGTGCTCCATGCAGAACGTGCCCTCCTTAATACCCATCACCAGGCTAACCCATCCTCCACCCCCTTCCCCTCTAGAACCCTCAGTTTGTTTTTCAGAGTCCATTGTCTCTCATGGTCTGTCTACCCCTCTGATTTCCCCCCCTTCATTCTTCCCCTCCTGCTATCTTCTTTTTTTTTTTTCTTGACATATATTGCATTATTTGCTTCAGAGGTACAGATCTGAGATTCAACAGTCTTGCACAATTCACAGCGCTTACCAGTCAGGCTCACTATTTTTATTAGCCTTTTAAAGTCTTCATTTTAATCCATGGATTGTGAATACGTCCTACCTCCCAAAATCATAGAATAAAGTGAGAAACTGGCCCAGAAATCTCACCTGGCCTGCTGTGGAGTGTGATACCTGGTGAGGTAACTTTTATGTATGCTCCTGACATTTCTATCAAAAAGGCCAAGTCTCCTCTTTTATTGCTGTTCTCAGAGTACAGATATTCATCAGCCAGATCTCCGAGTGTCCTGGGGTGGAGAAAGCAAAGTTGGGAAGGTCTGATCCTCCACCTGTAGACAGCGCCTTCATCGGGGCTAAGGACTGGCTCACCTGGGGCCCTCCATAGCACAAACAATCCAAGGGACCACAGTTGTAGAAGGAACTTGTTGCTCTTTGTTTACCTTGAGAACTCCCTATAACCTTCAAAAGGAAGCTCAGGCTCTGTGACTTGGCCATTGTTGTCCCTCGCACTGTGCCCCGCCCCCGCCTTTTCTTCAGCCTCATCGTCTGATGTCCACTCCTTCCTGCCATAACCCCCACAGCCCTGGAATCTCTCCACCACCCACCACTTCCTAGGTCTCGGCTTAAAAAGCTTTCTGAGCCCCCAGCCCCTTAAGCTGCGACCTTCTCAGGTCTCTGTTCTGTCTACCCCAGTGGAACAACAGTGTCGTTTAAAGCTTATCTTTATAGTGAAAGTGTTTGAGGTCCCCCAGAAAGAAACAATTTCTTCCCTCCTTATGGATTTCCCTTGCAGTCAATGAATACCTCATATAAAACAGGAATACATACCTTCCGATCGTTCCTTCCCATGCAGTCCACCAGATTAAGCCCAGCTGCTACTCATTTGTGTGTTTGCTGGTCTGTTGCTGTGTTTGGCACATGTAGACACACAGTAGTGATTTTTGAACAGCTGCCAAGTGACAATGTGCTTAAAATGATGCATTTCCTGCTTTCAGGATATTCCCCAGATCTGGGTGTCCAGAGCAGGACAAGGGAGCATCTTCTTCATCTTCTCTCTTTCCTCTTTGGACTCTTCTCTCTTCTGTTGCTCCAGGGAGAAGCAAGCTGGGCAGGCACCATGACCTTTGAAGGGGAGCCCATCCCGCCAACATGCCCAACACAGCTGGGGCCTGACACATCACTTGTGGTACCTGCTTGTAATTCTCAGGTTTTTAGAGTAATGAACGTCCCCCATGCCACTGTTTTGACATAGAGTGCTTTCTTCACCTCACCTCTGAAATCATCAGAACTTGCCTGCAGATCCTGGCTAGCACCTAGAAGCATTGACGTCAGAAGATGAAGATTCAAGAGGAGGCATGTAGAGTCTAGAGTGAGGACAGAAAACACAAACAAAAGATTTCCAGGGGGAAAGCCATAGCTTGGCAGGAGCCCTGCAGAAAATGGCCCTGGGCTAGGGCTATAAATTAAAAAAAGAGAGAAAGAAAAGAGAAAAGAAATGCAAGTTCCCTGTCTGCATAAGGAAGGTATTTCTCTTTGTTGGAGAGTCTCAGAAGGATCAGACATAATTAGGAATAACAGTTTTTCCCCGACTTTGCCTCTTCTCATCTAATTCCTAATTTGCTGAACTGTGTGCTCTTGGAAGAAAGACATGAATAATATTCAAGGCCTTCAGAAAAGGATTGTGGTTATGGCAACAAGCAAGTCCATTGACATATAGAGAATAATGCTTGATTTTGGAAGTATATTTATGTGAATGTCTGTTACAAGTATGTATTGTATGTCCTATAAGAATAGCCAAAACTGAGGCTCTTGGCCATGGTAACCAAGACCTCTGTACTTCAGTATTCTCACGCATCAGTTAGACCAAGAATACCTACCAATGGACATTGTCATGTCAGTATAGTGAGACAGCAGTGACCTAAAATTGTTAAGACAGCAGGGTCTAGTAGATCCATTAGGTTAATTGCTAAATAATCACTCTCTGGGAAAATCAGAGCAGACAGCAAGTCAATTTTTTAAAAAGATTTATATATTTATTTGAGAAAGAGAGCGAGAGGGTGGGGGAGAGGAGCAGAGGGAGTGGGAGAGAGAAACTCAAGCAGACTCCACACTGAGTGTAAAGCCCATGCGGGGCTCGATCTCGTGACCCTGAAATCACCACCTGAGCCAAAACCAAGAGCTGGATGCTTAACCAACTGCACCACTCAGGTGCAATCATCACTAAGCCTGGCATGTGGTCCTAGACACCATGGAGAATACAAAAGTATCCCCAAATCCAAGGTGTCCTAAAGAATTCCAAAGCAAATACATGTAACATCCCACAAGAATTGATAAATTACTGTGCCAGATCCTAGTCGGTTTGCAGTTGCTTCAAACTGTGTTACATCCAGTCACCTAGCCAAAGATTATGTCAGTCATTCAGATGTCTTAGCCGTGTCCCACACTGACTGAGATGATTGAGCTCCAACCAGAGAAGAGAGAACAACATCCATCTAATTAGATAGATGTTCTGTTTACTTAGTCCTGAGCATGCGTACAGCACTCCAGAGTTTATAAACCACTTGCCCAGGTGTGCTTTGTTCATAAACCCATGAGGGAGACAGGAACAATTTGAGGACACATTGAAAATGAGAGAAATCGGATGAGCTCCATAAAGTCATGGATGGGACAAAATATCTCTGTGGGCTTTGTGCATGGGACTTGCACTCCAGGGCATCCTACTGTACCCCACTGCACCATGTAGCAGCCAGATGCCAGGGCTGTTTCCAGTGACCCCCCCTTTTCCCCCTTCCTCGTCTTCTCCTCCTCTTCCTCCATCGCTGCATTATCTGGTTTAACAGCATATGGAGAGAGTTTTACTATGGCTTAAAAAGCATTTCCCACCACTTTACACACACACACACACACACACACACACACACTCCTGCCTTATTCTTGTAGCTGTATCTATTTTCCCTGTGCCAGAGACCTTGGTGAAATCATTAGCATTTTGTTGTTCTAAGACTTGCAGCTACACAGAGAGAGGAGTTAGCTCAGAGTTCAAAAACAGCTTCTAAAACCTGCACATTCTTAACTCTAGGGAACACACTGAGGGTTGCTGGAGGGGAGGGGGGTCGGGGGATGGGGTAACTGGGTGATAGGCATTAAGGAGGGCACATGACGGAATAAGCACTGGATGTTATATGCAATTGATGACTCACTGAATTCTACCCCTGAAACTAATAATACACTGTATGGTAACTAAATTGAATTTAAATTAAAAATTTAATAAAAATAAATAAATAAAAATAAAGAAAAACCTGCACATGCTAAATGCTCCCCACTGCCCCAAAACAGCAGTTCTAAATCAATAGATTCCAAGCCTTTTTGAAAATTCCCCTTAGGAAAATATTTTGATCACAGACTTCTTAATATATGAAAATTTACTTAAATTAAAAATTTTGCCTGCATATTTGTACATCTATACCTATGTAAATCTAAGATATAAATAATGAAACATTAAAAAACTAGAACTTTTTGGGGGCACCTGGGTGGCTCAGTTGGTTAAGTGTCTGCCTTCAGCTCAGGTCATGACCCTGGGGTCCTGGGATGGAGCCCGCACTGGGCTCCCTGCTCAGTGGGGAGTCTGCTTCTCCCTCTCCCTCTGCCCCTCCTCCCCCACTCCCGCTCATGCTTGCTCTCTCTCTCTCTCAAATAAATACATAAAATCTTTAAAAATAAATAAAATAAATAAAAAACTAGAATATTTTTAAGCGAAAGCTAAAATAAATGCTGAATTTTTATTCTCTTTGTTTCATTCATTAATGGAACAAAAAGCTTATATTATTAATTAATAAATATTTTAGAGAAATGTATACAATCAAATAAACTTTATTATTTTCTTGAAAATCTTGGTTTAATTTTTTATGCAGAAATTTAAAGAACTGGTTTTAATTCAGGTTTATCTTAATCCTTGGGTTTAACAATTGCCATAGATAAAAAAGATACCTCAAAAGAAAAATATATACAAAGCAAAGAAGTGCATTGTCATGTACGATTAATAAATTGTGTTACTGATTTTCCAGCTCTTCCTACCGATTATGCAAAGACTTTATTGAAATAACAGCTGATGTCAATTGGTAGTTACAGTAACCTGATATATATGCACAGATACGCATATATAGAGATTATTTGTTTGAGACAACAAATGATGTTGTCAACAAATGTGTTTGAGCAAATGCGTTCAAACCCCACTTTCAAATCCTTTGGGAAAGTTTTAACTTGTTAGTAAATCGTGTTAGCAAGTTTTTTGTTTTTTTTTTTAAGGGTAGAGGCATGAACCTTTTTTAAGTGACTCATTAATTCTTGCAACAAATCACAAAACAATTAAAACATATCCAACCGCTCATGTTCAAGATGTTCTCTTCTCATCGAGATTAAAATCAGCTATGAAGCTCATTTTTTAAACAGCACATTTCCTTGATGGGACAAATTAAATACCTACATGAACTGGATAGTATGACTCTCACTTGTCATCTCATGAGACGTTCAGGGAATTTAGAGTATGTTTTTTTTTTTTAACTTTTTTTTTTTTAAGATCTTATTTATTCATTTGAGACACAGAGATACTGAGAGAGAGAGAAAGAAAGCATGAGCAGGGAGAGAGGCAGAGGGAGAGGGAGAAGCAGGCTCCTCACTGAGCCAGGAGCCCGATGTGGGGCTCGATCCCAGGACCCTGGGATCATGACCTGAGCCGAAGGCAGATGCTTAACCGTCTGAGCCACCCAGGCGCCCCGAGTATGTTTTATTGCTACTAAAGAAAAAACGCATCTTTAGATTCTAAGAGACATTTAAGTTTTTGGCCAGGAGAAAATCATAAATTTCCTGTATGACACATGATTAAAGTGACCACTCACATCTCAGTGCAAAGTGTTGTGAATATTATTTAAAGGTATTGTCTTCATGAGATCTACTGCATCGAGTATGACATTTGTCACCAATGAACTGCAACACACCGCAAGCCTCTGACAAATGAATGAACCAGAGAGAGTGTCAGACCCACTCTCCGCTCAGGACACCCATGTGCCCCTTGGAACACATCTCAAGCCAAGAAACACAGGCTTGTTGGAAATCCTCAGTGTTACCTTGTCTCCTACCTATTTGTAAAGTTTTATTTCTCTTACTTTTTCAAACACAGGATAAGTTGCATTGGAAGTCCTGACATGTTCTTCCCACACGCTGGTGGGTCATCCTATGCACCCTCTGGGGTACAGGCCCCCACTTTAGGAATCACTGGGCAGCTCACACCTCATGATGATTTATAATACCTGCGCCTGACCACGGATGCTTCACAGATGGTCTCTGGTCCTAGCTGGGTTTCCTCAGCAATTACATGTGAAATGTGTCCTGTGCATCCAGAAAAACACTTTTCTTTTTCTGCAGAGGCCATAGTTTATTATGTTCACGGGAGGGCCCCTAAACCCCCAAAATGTTTAACTGCCACTAGCCCAGAGAATTAAAATAAAAATGTTGTTTTTTTTCTTGTGGAATGATTTAGATAATTGCCCTGGTTCTCTCTCCTTGTCTATATCAGACAAGACAGAGTTGAAACAAATTTTGGTCGCTCAGACCCTGAGAAGGGAAGTTTTCCCAAGGGGCAGAGGGATGTCCTGTGCTCTGCCGTTAACATTCTCATTAAGGATGAGGTGCAGACAGGTGTCGTGGAGATCCGGGGCCCTCGTGCTAGTCTTGCCAGCCCAGCACAGTCAGGTGAACACAGGATCTGTGAGGAGCAATGGTTTGTCAGACTCGAAGGAACACCAAGGTGAGGTCACAGCTTAAGAAACTTGACTTCCAGACCGACGATCCCCACCAGTCGATGATAATTAGCCACCAAAGTTTCTCCACTGAAATCACCTCGCTTCTATATACCCTTCATGCACAAGATGTCAGCTGTCCCATTAGAAAACCTATATCCCTAGCCTATGTTTTTAAGTTAGGTTTTTGATTCTTGTTTTAATTTGAGGGGACATTGAGGCACCCAGGGCTGAAAGGAAACCGTGAGCCTCAGGACACGTGGATTTCCTCTCGCTTCGGCAATCACTCTGATTAGAATTTTTATTTTCTTTCGTGGCTGTGTAGATTTCCAAAAACAAGACACTTCCGGGCCGTCTTCCCTCTGTGCTCTTATGACCCTTCCCTTGGCGTTTATTACGGGGACTGGTGAGCACTCCCTCTAGCTCCCCTCCCTTAAACAGTCCCCTTTGGGGCAGGGACTGTGTGTCCCCAACACCTGATCTTGGCCTGGCACATGGGGTCAGCAAATGGATGATGGCGTGCACAGACCTTGATCCCACGGATTCAGTGCCTCCCGGGGGCTCACACACCCGCTGCCCCAGACCAGCCTCCTGGAGAATTACACTGGAAGAAGGTCTCACAGTAACACTGCATTCACTGGTTCTTCGAAAATTCCACAACCCTCATACTTTTCATCTCCATGTTGTAAAAAAAATCACTGTCCGCACTTCACTGAGTCAAGGCTTTGGCTTATGCAAGCTGTACCCATCAGTTCTCATTGGGTGATCACAGAGCAAGTTACCTGTGAGGTTATTCTTGCCTTTCACAGATAATTTTCCATCTTTAATTCAGTTTTTCTTTCCAGCACATAAACGTCCTAGTACAAAAAATAAAAAAATAAAAAGTCCTAGTACACTTAGCCTCAAATAAGCTGGGGACACCAACTGACAAGCCAGTGTCTTAAACAAGGGCACTTCATATACGTGATGCAGATCTAAAGACCTGAAAACAATAGTGACCAAAGAGGCAGTAACTCTAGAAATAGATCGTACCTAAGAGGCAGGAGCTTGCTAGCATCATCAGATTTTCCATACTCTGAAAAAAGAGTGGGTGAAGTCACCATATCTAATCTTATTTTTCATTTGCAATGTATTCTATTACAAGCTTAAAAACCGCATATTAAATGTTACTGATCAGATGAAAATGTGCGTGCATTATTAATGTTCTAGTTCATTCCTCAAAAGACGTAAGCAGCATTTAGGACCATGGAGGGGATAAACATATGTAGGGGTGCCTAAGGACACAGCTTTGCATGAGTGCAACTTTATGGGGGCTGCATTTTATGGGGGGATGCTTTTTAAAGGACAAAAACCTGGCAGCAATCACAAATTCTGGATCATTGTCCTCCATCTGGTTTGATTTGGACAACTGGAGAATTGCAGGTCCCCTTGGGCTTGCAGCAAACATGAGAAGGCCTGTGGCCATGGCTGCGCCCTCTTAGTTAATGGTCCTTCAAAACGCTCTCCTCAACCCCTTGCACGCTCGCACGCACGCACATGTACCCACAGACGCGAACCAGCTTTGTCCCCAGGCCAGAAGAGTGCTTGGCTGATGATTCAGGCTAATCTGGTTTTATCTGCACAACCGACGTGGGTGGATGAAAAGAATTACGCGGAAGTTTCTTCAAATGAAACTAGTTGGGCCCAGAAAGGTTAGAGGAAGTCATAAATCCAGGGAATCAGAGAACACCTTGAAGGAAACTTGTAGCTTCTGTGAACCAGTGGCAAAAGATAAAATCACCAGAGCAAGACTGTGTGCCCGCCCCGCCTCTGGCTTTGCCCAGCAGCACACTGGGAGAGCCCCGGGCAGCCAGCCAAGGGGCCCAAACCAAGATTCTGTGGGGAAAGGGAAGAACACAGCTCACAACACCCTTGCTCCTAGGAAAGTACCTTCATGAGGAGACCAGGCGCTTCCTCTTTGAAAGCCACTCCATATTTAGGTATTCATTCACAAATGTGCAGAAAGGTGAGTTTGCTCGAGCACTAAACCATGTACCAGGGATTCCGACATGAATCACATGCTGTCTTGCTCTTCTGCGGCCATGCGGTACTAATAACGATGAAAATAGCCACATTTGTTAAAGCACGTATGTTGTGTCAGGCTCCTTAAGTTCATTAGCTCTAAATCTCAAAATACCATGGCAAGGAAAGGATTCACTCTGTTTTCCAGCCGAAGAAACTAGGGCTCAGGAAAGCAGGGAACTCAACATCACACAGTGTCACATGGCAGAAGGTAGCTCTATCCACCCAGCTCTCCGGCTGAACAGCGCTATTCTCTTTTCACGGCCCTGTGTTCCCACTTCTTAGATGAGGATCCTCAGCGGCCTACAAGGCCAACCTCCCTGGCATTATTTCCAGGCTCCCCAGATCGTATCTTGGATGTGCTCTGTCACTGAGCTCATGTTGTCTGCCATTCTTCTCCTCCTTCCCAGCGCCCCCCTTTCCCAGGCATCACTGGAGTGGCCCACATGGCTGGGGTGGCCAACAGGCTGGCATCTTACTGAGGACACATGAGGGCTGGGCACTTCCAGGTTCAGCCTTCCGGGCAGCCCAGCTAGCTGGGTATGTTCTGTGCCAACGGGGGGAAAAGGCCTTCCTCATCTCGTCCGTGTCATACTTTGCAGCAGAGCTCCTGGTACCCAAGACCTTACAGAGGTGAGAATAAGAAAAGCTCTTTCTAGGGTGCCTGGGTGGCTCAGTTGGTTAAGCGACTGCCTTCAGCTCAGGTCATGATCCTGGAGTCACAGGATTGAGTCCCGCATCGGGCTCCCTGCTCGGCAGGGAGTCTGCTTCTCCCTCTGACCCTCCTCCCTCTCATGCTCTCTGTCTCTCATTCTCTCTCTCTCTCAAATAAATAAATAAAATCTTTAAAAAAAAAAAAAAAAGAAAAGCTCTTTCTATTTGGGGCAGTCTGAGTGACACACACCTCATTGTACTCAGAATATCTCTTCCGTGGGGCTCTTTGCCCCTAACTTCCTCTTCTATAGGTTGTGTTTCTCCAGAAGGCTTGGGTCACACCAATGTGCCAGACATGCCAAGTGGAACCCAGAGGTGAACAGATGTGCAGGAGATTTAAATTGGGTTCCCTCACTGCACACACGTACATACACATAAATGCACACACATACACACCCTTCTCAAAGCGTGTGCCTCTTCACTGCGAAGCAGTAACTTCATCTTTCTATCTTCTCCAGGACAGAAGCTGTACTTGTATGTGCAGCTCACACTTGGGCCGTGCAGTCAGCTGGTACCTTGAGACTGAGTGTGCTATCCCAGCTCTGGAAGCATCCTTCCCCTGGGAGTCAGTATACCATAAGCTGTGCCTCAAAACTCCTGGCACCAGAAATGCAAAGGAGGCAGCGAAGAACAGACAGGAAGTGATGCTCAGGCAGGGGTGAGGGTCCTGATGCCTGCTCCCTTTAAGAATGGGGAAGACTCTGCAGAGGGATGAGGGATGAAGCAGGAGATGGGGAGGGATAGAGGCCAGCTTCCCTCCATTGTGAGCCCACATTCCCACGGGGACCAACTGACTTCCTCATTCACAACATGAAGAGCAGCTGGAGGTATTGTAGGTGCAGGGGGTTTGCAGAGAGCAGGAAGCCTCAGAGCAAGGAGGCTGGGGTCAGGCCACAGGAGAGAGCGGGCCAGCATGACAAGGCACATCAGTGGAGCCTGGACAGCTGGAGGCCCCTCTACCTTCTGAGAGAGAGAACCCAGGCCCCAGCCAGGCTGGCCAGCTATTTCCTTCTCCTGCCAGACCGGCTCACCTTTCCCTTCTGTGTCTCTCAGCATTCACATGCACGCATGTGTTTATTCCTTCAGGCACTGTTTGATACATATGTGTTACATGTCCACTCTGAGCACTCATCCAGGTGCTTGGGACACAGCCCAGAATGAAACAAGCAAAAATCTCTACCTCTTTGAGCTTCTGTTTTATGGGGAAGAGACAGGTAGTAAACATAATCAGTTGGCAAGGTATTTGCTAGCATAGAAGGTAGAAGGGCTAAGGAAGAAGGTAATGCAGGGAAGGAGCTAGGACAGAGCTAGGAGGTGCTGGGACCAGGGTGGGGGGTGGGGGAAGCAGGTAACTGAGGTGTGAGAGGAAAGGCCTCCCTGCAGAAGGAGCATGGAAGTAAAATCTGGAAGGGTGACATATGCTGCAATGCTGAGGTGGGGGCATGCCTAGAACATTCAAGGATGGCAGGAAGGCCAGTGTAGCTGGAAAGGAGAGAGTTGAGAGGGAGATCGGAGATGCCAGAGAAGTAGAAGACAGCCAGCGCCGGTGAGGCATGTAGACAGCCTAAAGGTCTTTGGGTTGGCCTTAGAAGGATGCCATCACAGGGTGTGAACAGGGAAATGACATGATTGGACTTATTTCTGATCACTGTGGCATCTGTGTTGAGAGTGGATGGACAGAATCTTTGGAAGGCAGAGACAGCAAGATTTGCCAATGGGCTGCACGGGGGTTATGAGACATAAACAGGAGGCATCGGTGACTCTGAACTCATTAACCTGAGAACCTCAAAGGGTGGAACTGCTATTTCCTGAGCTAGGGAAAACAATGTAATGAGCTCCTCTAGGGGAGAAAGGAGGAATTCAGTGTTAGGCACATAGGGTTTGCAGTGACTAATACAAATAGAGATGACAAGGAGGTGATTGGATGGGTGAATCTGATCAGGGCCAGGAGAGATACCTGTGCTGGATGAACAAGTCTGGGAAGTGTCTGTGCGTAGGTGGCATTTACCTCCATAACACTTAATGACATCACCCTGGGAGTAGGCAGAAAGAGTAGAGAGGTCCAAGGACTGGGCACAGGGGTCTCAACATGAAAAGATCAAGAAGATGAGGAGAAGCTGGAAAGGAAAACCAAGGAGGTGAGGACACTACAGAGGAAGGAAATGAGCAGAGGCTGAATCCAAGTGCAGAAAATGTTTCATAGAAAAGGGAAGCGAACAACCATGTCTAAGGCTCAAGGAGGTCAAGCAGGATGCAAACTGACTACCAACCATTTGATTTGGCAACTTGGGTGTCCTCTTGTTAGTGACCTCAACAAGAACCACTTCAGTGGAGTGATGAAAGCAAGAGCAGAATAGAGCAGTGTGGCAGAGCTGATGAGATGCTCATCAATCCCATCTCCCTGGGCAGGAGGAGGACCATGTCTACTCATGCCAGTCAGTTTCACCAGGGTCTTATGTCAGGAACATACCCGAACTTTCTCCTAGACTCATGATTCTTAAATGATCCATCTGCCTCCTCACCTCAGCTCTGCAATCTCCCTCCTTCTCTCCCTCCTGCCCCCTCTTTCCCTCTCTTTCTTTCTCTCTCTCCCTCCCTCCCTCCTTCTCTTTCTCTCTCTCCTCTCCCTCTCTCACTCTCTCTCTTTCCCTCTCTCCCTCCTTCTCTCTCTCCTCCTCCCTCACTCTCTCTCCTTCTGTCTCTCTCCCTTTCTCTCTCTCTCCCTGTCCCACTATCAGACTTTAGTGGGAAGGCCAGACCCTTAATCGGATCTTTGCTGAGTCCCTTTATTCAATTCTGAAGTGTTCTAAGAATTTTTCTCTCAAAGCCTCTTTAAATTCTCTATCTTGTTGTTCAGAGACTGAAACAGCAGGCCTTTCCAATTCTGTAAGACTCCACATTTCTGGACTCTATTTGCTTTCATTTTTGCTTACAAATTAGCTAGTTCATATGGAACACATCTCTTGTGTGTAATATCTTGCATGTGCAGGCAATAATAACCTCCACACATCACTGACATCTTATGCTCCAACTTTATCATAGAGCTATGATCTCAGCAAAAATGGGGCTTTACCAAATAATTTGCTGCTACATAACTGGATCTCTAACTTTTCTCATCTCTAAAATATCCACTAAGTCAGTGCCATGTGTTTTAGTTTTTTTGTTACAGAAAAAAAATCGATAACTTCTGTATTAGTCAGAATAAGTAGTACTAGAGGCTGTAACAAAAATCTTCCAAATCTCGATGATTTAGCAGAATAAAGGCTTATTCATATCTTTTTCTGGGCACACTGGGACATTTTTTGGCCTCCCTTAAAGTTATTTTGGGGCCCTAGGACCCAAATTTCAGAGACAAGAATGTGAGCAGAAGGATATGTGCCAACTCTAAGCAGTCCTGCCCAAAAACTCCTGTGAGACCCTGCTCATGCTCTTCACTTTGTGGTCACCCTGGAGACTGAATAGGATGTGAGAGGTTGGGAAGGACAACATCACCACTGGCAGGGAGGAGGTGTCCATTTGGGAAAAGCCACATTTCAGGCAGTAAAAAGTAAAAGAAATCAGGGAAGGGGGACACTAGAGGGGATTTTTGATGATTGCCCATATATTCCAGAGATCACAAGGCAAGTTACAGGAGGTGGGGAAATTTGGAGAAAATCAGAAAGCGGTATTACAGACATTTCTGGAGACTAAGAGCTGAACTGGGCCCTCGAACTGACACGTATAAGAAGTGGTGGGATGGAGCAGATGTTGGGGAAGAAAGGGCAAGAGGCTGGCCAGGAACACTCCTGCCAGAATTCTGTAAGAAACCCCAAAGCAAACAGAAAACGGTCTTACCAGAGTATGCCAAACTCCCATTTTGTGCCTTGAATGAACGAGTGAGTGAATGAATGTGTCAATCAACTAGTCCAAGCCTTTCATTTTAAAGGGGAGGAAAGTAGGTCCTGAAGGTAAGAGACCATTCCTCCAGATGGATCAGTGAGCTAGGGTCTCCAGGAGAGGGAGAGAACCGTGGTGGTTAGAGTGCAGTTTCAGAAGACATGCCCCCAGGGTTGATACCAACTCATACTCACCAGCTCTATGTATGATCTTAGGCAATTTCCTTAGCTTCTAGGAGCCTCAGTTTCTTCCTGTTGTAAAATTATGGATAATAAAAACACCTGCCTCACCAGTAGAAGAAAATGGGTTAATGAGTTCTTAGGACAATGCCTGGCATTTAGCAAATGGTTTTTAGGTATTACCTATGACTATAAATATAAACCCTGGTCAATCTCTTCATATCTAGAGTTTAACCCACATGTCTGCAAAGCTTCCAATTCTTTGGGCTCAATCTTTCTTAGCATATCCAAATAAAATGGCCTAGACCCCCATTCTACATGCACCCTCCCCCAGATTTCCAAGGATTCCCAAGGCCATGTCATGTTCACTCCCTGGCTGCCCAGGCTTGCTTCCTGGGAATTCTAAGACTTCCTGGGTGTCTCATTTCCTTAGGCTGCAGGCTCCTCCCTCTTCAGCTCAGCCCCCTCAGTGTGTAACCCAGCCTCTCTCCTTTGATTTTTCAGAATAACCCTAACCCCAGGCTATCCTGGGACTCAGACATTTACTCAATATTGAAAGTGACACGCAGCATGCTCAGAACGGCACACAACTCAAACTCATATTGACTATCAGAGTGCTGTCTTCTGCCATCCTTGCTAAAGAATCAGATGGCTCATTAGCCTTAAATTGATGGGTCTCCTATCATTACAAAGTCCTTTTTTCTCTTCTTTTTTCCACTATTTTTTACACACCTCCCTCCCCCCACACACACCTGCACACACCTGCTCTTGCCACCATTTTTATGCATCAGGAAGACTCCAAACTTCTGCAAGTTCCTGTTACTTTATTATGTAGATCAGTTTCTACTCTCTACTCTACTCCAACCTTAGGCCAGATTCTTATCCTAACTTTGTGGTTTACTTTTCTAAATTTGAAGGATTGGCCTACCTTTTTAAAATTATTTTGTGTGTTTTTAGCATGTTCCAGATTAAGTTCCTGAGGGGCTTTCTCCCCTTACCAAGAATGTATCCATGTGTCAGGTGTTGTCTAGAGCGCTAGCCCGTGCACAAACCTATAAGATGAGCAGGGAATTGTATAGCAGGTCTGAGGGGCTGGACCCTTCCTGGGAGTTAAGCGCTGTCATGGAAGTACCATGAAGCCAGCTGGTACTGCTTGACGGTTCTGTGTTAATCCAGTAGGAGCTGCTGGAAGGGAAGAGGCCCAAACACACGGCACAGAGAAAGCTGATTAAAAGTCAACAGCACACTTTTGGCCATCACCCAGGCCCAGTGTGGGCTGACCCTCCAGTGAAGGGCTATGGGAAGATTCAAGCCACACCACCCTTCCTGTGACCTACAGAAAATGAACAGGAAATGCATGTTTGTAAGAAGAAGTAAAGCAACATTGTTCACTGCACTAACCAGTTCTGGAAGTCTGTGTTTCACTGTCCATTGGAGAATGGGGGAAATAAGAGAGGGAAAATGGAAAAAAAATTTTTAATAAGGAGGAAAAGGGAGAAATGAAAGAGCAGAAGCTCTGGAGAGATGAACATCTGAGGAGCTGGGGACGGAGCGACAGAGGGTGACAGTTCCAGCAGGACCCTCCCTCGGCTTCTCTGCCTCACAGCTAATCCAGAGTGAACCCAGGCCTCTGCTCCGATTCCAGGTGACAACACAAGAGGTACTGACAAAACTCGCTCCTTTTTAAGCCTTAAAAAGAGAAAACACCCAATCTTCTTTGTGAAAATTCAAGCAGAGTTTGATCTATTCTTTACCATTAATGATCCCATTTAAAACAGGAGATAAATTATGACATCAAAAATGTAAATCAAACTTCAATGCACAGATGAAATCTTCATTTTTTTTCCTGTTAGATCAAACTACCAGTTCTCTTATCTGAAATATACGGTTGGCTACATCCACCTGTTTTCAAACATAGTCCCCATCCTTGATGTGAGGTCAAGAAACCGTGCCAGAAGCCATGCCCCCAGTCATCATAATCCCTGCACACACTGGAAAGGCAGTGTGATAAGACAACTCTCCCTGCTAGAGTAAACCATCACCATTTTAATATGAACTGTATCGTTTCATTCCAGCTCATAATCTGCAAAAACAGGGGAAAAAAAGAAATAAAGAAAACTCTTACGTGCAACTGCCCTGAGTTTCATTACCTAGACACGTCTTCAAAGACATGACATTTTTTCTGAATGTTCTAAAAATGGGTGCTATGTATCAGCTAAAAATATGATAATTAACAAGTGTGCTTTGAATCACATGATAGCAAATGTCATTTTCCTGTAAGGTAGGAGTGTTAATCATGAGTTCTGAGTTAATCAGAAACCAATTGTGCCTAACAGGAGCTAACAGGGCACCTCTGACTTGGCAAGTAGATGGCGGCGTCCTCTGGCAAACAGTCCCTACAAGTGCCTGAGAGCATCTGCAGCCGAGGCTCCCTGTATCGGGGGGCAGAGGGGTTTCTAAACCTGGCTCTCCCAGCTGGGATTCACATGCAGCCTTACAGCTCTTGGGAGGCAAGCTGCCACTTTCCAGCTCAGGTTGGATGCTGACAAAGGACAGAAAACATCGGGACAATGCGTTATTTCTGTTCATAGCTTTGGGTTACAAAAGAAACTAGGATTCAGTACTCTGGTTATCAGCGTAGTATCCAACCATAATCTGTCCTGATTAATTATTACTTTATGGATGAAAATCAGAAAACACCAAGAAAGGAAGTCTGTGATGAATCATTCGTTTTGTTTCATTTAACTTTGACTCACTAAATTCTTGTCCTGTGCCCGGCAATGTGCTGAGTGCTGACACCATGCAGATAAGCGGACACGCAAGCAACCGAGTATAACAGAGCCCAATATGGAAGCAGCCCTACAGGTGCAGCAAGAAGCTTAGCCTAAGAAGAGATTTTCTAAGTTGAGTCTTGGATGATGAGAAGCTGTCACCCTACGTGAGCGCTTAGGGGGCCTTCCAGGCAGGAGCAAAGGCCCAGAGGCAGGATCACACAGGCAGTGTTCGGAAAGCCGTAAAAATTCAACGTCACTGCCTGCTCCAGGGTTTTCATTTTCCTTTGTGAAACACCCTCTGAAGGGGCATCACTGTAGGTCACTGGCAGCAATAATATCTACCGTCTGTTCTCTCCCCATCCAAGAAGTGAGTGCCTGTTCCCCATGCATTCTCTCATTGGACAGGCACCTACATGAATCAGGGACTGAAGACAGAGAGGCAGGGATGCCTCCAAGCTGCTCATAGTCCTGTTAGCAAACAAATCCGTGTGCATGTAATAACACAGGCCCCGACTGGGGACCAAACTTAGGAAAAAGAGATCCATGTCACAGGAGGTGGGCAGGAAAGATGGAGTAAATGCTTGGGCATCATGGTGCCCTGTGACTCTAGGCCTCATACTAGACTTGACCTTGCCTACAGCTCAGAGGAGCAGAGCATAGCCAGGGGCTCTGCTCACCTCAACATGCCAAAGCTCCAGCTTCCTCCTTTATTATTCCTCAAGTGTGTGTCCTCCTCTTCCTACCTGGAGTGTGACTCAAGAACCTACAGATCACCTGGTAGCTTTTAGAAATGTAGATTCTCAGGCTCCACCTCAAGCCTCCAGAATCAGAATCTGGATTTAAAAGATCCCCAGGTGATTCAGACTAACAGGAGCAGGAATGTTTGAAGAGCCCTGGTGCTCAAACTCGGCCACATATTCCAGTCCCCCAGTTTTAAAAAATAAAGGTGTTTGGGTCTCACCTCAGAGAATGATTTATTTAGTAAAGGGTACAGCTGGGCACCATAATTTTTAAAAGCTCCCCAGATCATTCTACTGTGTAGCTAAGTTTGAGGACTCGTCAACCACCCCTGTGGCCTCACAGCCACCAGCTGGGGGAGAGGCACCAGTGGTTATTCCAGAACAGGCGAGTTGGAGGTAAGAAAGAAGGTCAGTAGGAGCAGAGAACTGACAAGGAAGTAGTCATCCAAACAGGGCTGGAGAAGCCCTCTCATTACACAGCTTCCTCTGTAATGCTCTCACCTTACAATAAGCCAAGGCCCAGAATGGGTTAGTGACTTGCCACAGTCACAGGTGAGAACCAAACCAGAAAACGGTTCAAATGAGGATACTGGAGAATGAAATTAGCAAGAACTTCAGGCCTCCTAAATTGTTAACTCTGCGCCGTTCTCATCCCCAGCCCCCCTCCTTGGTGCTGAGCAAAATCCACGGTGCTTCTACTCTGTTTCCTCATTTTGTATGCCATTCCCCTTATGCCAGCCATCCAGGCCCTCATGGTTCCTGCCATCCACCTGAGTATCTGACTCTGAGCTTCCTGATGGTCAATCCAAGAAGAAAGATACAGTCTTGTTACCAAAAAAGAATAATTGCCCTAGCTCCTAAAAGGAGGTCAAGCTCTTCCTGATCCTTATCGTTACAAAAGAGTTTTTTGCTGTAGGCTCCATATAGAAAGAGTTGAATGACCTAATGCATACTACTTCAAAGACATCCTTACAGTAATAGTTTTTATAAAGCCATTATGTATAATATCCCTGGATGTAAGCCAAGGAAATAACATTAAAATGCATGAAAATTCTGCTGGGGACTAAGAACATATGGTCCAAGTGCACAGCTTGATGCAGGAATAAAAATTAGCACACTAGAGGAAGGGATAAATAGCATGCCCTTCAAGCAAGTCCTCATAAATATCACTTCCATTATCCAGGCTTTTGATATGGCAGCAGAGGACTGAAGTTTAATTCACTGGCCTGACATGTCATTGTTCTGTGTCATGGATTGAAGGAAAAGCCCAAACAAGCAAATAGTAGGGTCATCATCCATTTGTGAACGTTTACAAGTCTATCCAAGACCCAGGAGAACAGAGAATCATCCATTTTTGTGTAGTGTTGAAGCAAGGGCATATCCAAAGGACAATCCAGTTTTCTCAAGAGTCTGTCTCCATTAGGGGACATGAATACACGAATGATGGATCAAGTCCTGAAGTTTTTTTTGTTTGTTTTTTGGGGTTTTTTTATTTATTTATTGGAGACAGAGAGAATGAGATACAGAGAGCATGAGAGGGAGGAGGGTCAGAGGGAGAAGCAGACTCCCTGCCGAGCAGGCAGCCCGATGCGGGACTCGATCCCGGGACTCCAGGATCATGATCTGAGCCGAAGGCAGTGGCTCAACCAACTGAGCCACCCAGGCGCCCATCAAGTCCTGAAGTTTTATACACCATGTGTGGTGCGCCACGTGGGCCTGGGCAACACGATGTCAGAGGACTTGGGGAGGCAGGCAATACTTGCCAGCAGAGAAGACGGAACTTGAAATAAACTTGAAAGATGACCCGCCATGAAACCATTCCTGTCAGCCAGGTAGGCTGCCAGCCACTCTGGCTCCCCCTTGAGGAGGCCGTTGATGCCCATTTCTAAAGCTAAAGCTCATCTATAGTTGCTTTCTTCAGTCCCATCATTCTCATCCATTTGGACTTACTGACATCCCTCTCATCTTTCAAGTTTATTTCAAGTTCCGTCTTCTCTGCTGGCAAGTATTGCCTGCCTCCCCAAGTCCTCTGACATCGTGTTGCCCAGGCCCACGTGGCGCACCACACATGGTGTATAAAACTTCAGGACTTGATGGGCGCCTGGGTGGCTCAGTTGGTTGAGCCACTGCCTTCGGCTCAGATCATGATCCTGGAGTCCCGGGATCGAGTCCCGCATCGGGCTGCCTGCTCGGCAGTGGTGATGAGCCAAGTAAAGGTGGGGTAACCTTAGGAGGTGTGAGGGACAGATGGGATGATTTGGATGCAAGGTGAAGGTGGCATGAATCAAAAGGATCCCCAGCATTCCAGTTGATCATTTAAATGATAATACCCAGAGAGGAAGGCCATGGTGGGGAGGCCAACCAACATGGCCACTCCAGGGGAACACAGGATGATGGGTTGTTGCTGCTGAAACCCTGTTGTTGTCTCCTCTGTAGTTCATGGAAACATCCAGAGTCTTAGCATGACATTTAAGTTCCTTCACCATCTTGTCCCAGCCTAATGTTCAGCACATCCCACTCTCACCTCGCTCCTACTTACCTTGTCCACATTCCAGGGACATGTCAGGCCTTGTGAGCTCATGTGCCCCTGCACCAGCCTCTCCTTAACTGTTCTCTCCCTTAACTGACTGGCTAACAAGACCAGTTCTCTCTCCCTCATCTCCACAGCCACTGTGGCAATTCAAAATGCATCTAGATGCTTCCAGGGTAACTTAGCAGTTCACTGACCCCACATGTAACAGTCTGCAGTTATCTCTTCCAGGGAGAATCTAGATTTAATGTGTGCTGTGTACTTCTAAAACTTGGTGCCCATTATAACTGACATTGACGAGATGTGTGACCTTAGTTCAGGGATGTGAAAATCAGGGGTCATGCTTGGTGATCCCTATGGGTTTTCCCACTCCAGCTTTTATGAGTCTTTGATGACTAATGAAATTGAAGAAGATGAGGTGACATATCTGTATGCTTGCTAGAGTGAAAATTGGTCATTGGTCATCACCTCAGGTGATTAGTCATATCATAAGCAGGATTGAGGCATATTTTCAAGTCCCTAAATAATATATGCAGGGACAGAAACATAATAATAGATAATATTGATTGAATTCATACACATGCCAGGGGCTCTCCATAGTATTTAAAAGAGAAAGTTGGGTGGAAATTACCCCAAAATGCGATGTCTTTGTTTGGCATGGGCAATCTGAACAGCGTGGTGGGAGAGCTGGTGTGTGCGTCTTGTGCAGATGCCCAATCCCAAGGGGATGCCTAGAGAACCTGATTCCTGCCTTGCACAGTTATTTGTGCAACTTTGTTGATTTTCCTGCACAAATGACTCAGACTCAAATAGCACTAAGAGTTGATGATTTTTTTTAATTAGAGGAAGAGGATTCTAAAATAGAATCATAACTGAGGATGGAAGAGGTAATTATCATTTTTTAAATCATCTGTGAATCCAGGGAAGAGGCACCATTTTTTAAAAAACTTTTTGAAAGTCTCTTTTTTTGGAAAAATGACCGGCAACTCCAAATGAGGGATTGATCTAGGCTCTAAAAGACCAAACGAAGAAATCGGGTTCATAATCAAGAAAAGAGGTTTCTGAAGTGACATCAGCAAGACCATGTGAGCAATAAGATGTGGCTGGTGAGGGAAAGGAGAGGATGAGAAGGACTCCCATGTTTCTGTCTCATTTCCTCATAGGGAATGAGAAAAATTTAAGAAGATGAGTTCCGTGTTGGCACTCAAGGCCCCCATGGAAAAAGGCGACTGAAGGTGTCCAGTAGGCAGTTGACTATATGAGCAAAGACTGGGTTAGACTTTTGAATGCAGGAGGTGAGTAGGTGGATGGAAGTTGAAGCCCTGGGAATGGCTAAAAGTGAACTGGGCTCATTAACTCCTTGGATTATTGGCAGCTGCCCCATGCCGCCGACACGGTGCTCACCATATTCTGTGGACAGGTGATGGTCAGGAGCTCCACTGCAGGAGGACACCTGACATTGTGGAAGAAAACATTTGCTGAGGTGTCCTTGGGACCACATCTCCTCTCAGAAGCTCAGTTTCTCTATCTGTGAAAGGAGACAAAGAGCCCTTCTAGGAACTGAGCGTCTTGTATCCCATGTGACGGGACTGTGGGAAAATAGAGAAAATTAATTCTCTCAGTTCCAGTTCTAAACTAGAGCTATGTGGTTGGCATTCACTCAGTTGACATGCATTATAAAGCACCCACTCTGTGACAGGCACAGAACAGATGTGACTGAGATAACTGGATCACGGAGTATACAGTGTGCAAGGGGGACATAGACTTGACATCAACCAAGTGCTCTAACAGAGGAATAAGCCAGTTACTGGGAACACTCACAGAGGGGTTAAATCTTGTCTTGAGTTTGTAGAGAAGGCTTCCAGGAACACGGGATGATTGACATAGTCCTCAAATGGTCAGTAAGGGCTCACCATGCAAAGCTTGCCAGACAGAAGTCTTAAACAGGGGGCATAGTACTGATGTGATTGTGTTTGGGGTGCATGTAATTGAATCACAAGATGTGGGGGGGGTCACTGGTGGGAAGTGAGACAGAATGCAGGTGGTAACCAGCTGTGGAGAGCTTTGAAGGCCACACCAAGAGCTTGTGTTTTATCCAACTGGAAGGGAGCAATGGGTCATGACCTTGGCCAGACAATTATTCTGTTTCCTAATTCTAGTCACAGATGAGAGGAGACAGTTTTATTCTTATAAACAGCATCCCTCCCCTTCAGGGCACCCTTTTGCCTTGCATCTGGCTTATTCTTACCTTGTCATAGAGCATGATTCTCAATGCCGTGTAGACTCACATAGACTGGGAAGCACAAAAAAAAAAAATTGAGGTCCCACCCCCGACCAATTATATCCAAATAGTTTCTGTAGGGCTTAGGTACCAGAAGTTTTTATAAAAAGCTTCCCAGGTAACTGGTAAGATGCTGTCAGAGTTGTAAAGTAGTGCTTTAGATTTCAACTTTCTTATGTCACCAGTGAAAATGATCCCCATCCTTCTGTGAGATTGTGTCTGTAAGATTTGTAAAGGTCAAAGAGCCAAAAGAATTGTGCTATTCAAAAAGCGTATTTGAAAAACATTAGGATAAGCCCAAAGGGCTTGACTCTAATATGTTCCTAGTCCTCAGTGACCTTAAGCTTGACTTAGATTCACATTCCCCTTTTGTTCAAACAAAGCAAATCTAAGCAGCAGTCAACATAGCTGAACCCCCCTGGTCCCCCAGGGTGAATAAGTGTCCTGGATTGCTTACCGGTGTCCCTGTGCCCACCCAGAAAACACAGGAGCCATCCCCCAAGTTGGGAGGCCAGCTGGGACCTTCGCCTCCATCTATCAGTTAGTGACCTACACATGAAATGTTTTAGAGGATTGAATTTTTCTGATACTTTTACTTATGATATTTATTAAAAACTGCAGCCAGATGAACACACATATTGTGAAAAGTTTCAATATGCCTTGGAGCTTTTGCTTTTTCCCACCCCAGATATAACCTGGACCACTTTTGAGATAGATTAATTAAACACAATAAATAACTTATTGCTAATATAGGATATGCATATCATTGGAACATGCTGCTTACATATCTAACATATGTGACTTTGAGGGTTTAGATAGGACTTTGACAATGACCCAGAAGAGCGTATGAAGGCAAGTGTTATAGGGGGCAGAGGCACACATCTTTGAGGAGACCAGTGGGAAAGAGTCACATGACCTAGGTTCTAGTCTCTGTCCTCTGTTGACATACCACATGACCTTGTACAGGCCCCGTTCCTGGGACTGTTTCCCCTACTGGTAAGGGGAGGGTGGATTAGTTATCTTTTCCAATTCTAAATTAGATTTATACCAATGAGCAACTTTTAATCCTTTACTTGGTTCAAATCACATCTGTTACTTACTGGCTGTGTAATGCTTAGGTCACAACTTTTCTCTTTTCTGTAAAATAGGGACATAGCCATTTACTGAGCACATCTCACATATAAAGCAGGGCATCCGAAGTTTCTAGGGGCTCCATAAGGCAAAAGTGAAAACAGCCATCATGTACTAAGTGCCACTATGTGCCGTGTATCTATGCTGTAACGAAATGACATATTGTTTTCCCATCCTCCCAATACAGCAATTTCACAGCTGAAGAAAGGAGAGTGTCAAGGATGTGCGGATTCTCAGCAGTGCCCAAGTAGGCACAGATGGGCGAGGACTTGAACAGAGACTCTGGATTCCAAAACTGGTTTCTGCCACAGGTGTTCCCAGGGCTGGAGCCACCTCCCCCCATCCGTGTCAGAGTCACTTCAAGTTCGGGAGCTTTTGCCCCTGCCACCCGTCCCCCAGTCTGCTTTTCCCACAGAGTTGCCATCAAGGGTAAATCAGTCGAGAACTAGGGGAAGTACCTCATCGTCTGTAGCGCACACACATCAAAAGTGAGCAGTTACTGAGAATGCAAGGACTTCTCACCTGTTGAAAAAGAACTCAAATTATCTTGAAGAATCCTCACTGAAACTTCAGAACATAAGCTTTCTTTCGGACCTGCGTGGTGGAGCGCAAGGTAGGGGGAAGGCAAGGGAGGCCACACTTGGAGCCCTGCCCATGCCCCACAGCCCATGCTGGGTGCCAGGCATGCACTGTCCCGCAGCCTCCCCTCCACTTGCTGCACCACGTGCTCTTCCTTCCACCTGACAAATCGCAGAGCACAGGCATCTCCCCAAACAGCGAAGCTTCGAAGTGGCCTAAACCAAATTCTGTTTGAAGCTTTTCATTATGTGATGGGGTCTGGACAGCCCTTCAGAAGATCCTCCACAGCCATTCAACACAAGATTTTGTACACTACTCTCTTCTCTTGACGTTTTGAGAACAGAATCTTAATATATCTGACGTGTGGCCAATACATCAATTTGGATGTTATCTCAGCACATACTTCTAGGGGAAAAAAAAAGAAAAGAAAAAAGAAAAGAAAAGGGGGGAGGGGAGGGGAGGGAAGGGAAGGGAAGATGAGAGGAGAGGAGAAGAGAGGAGAGGAGAAGAGAAGAGAAGAGAGGAGAAGAGAAGAGAAAAGAGAACGGAAGGGAAGGGAAGGGAAGAGAAAACTGTTGTCCTGTCCACTCCAGGTAAGGTCGTCCTGTCCCCCAGGTCTTGGATTCTGGAAACCCTTCTCTCAAGGAGCCTGTGAGCAACACTGCCATCACGGGGATGGGGTAGGCACTCGGGGCTCTCAGCACTGCACCTGTGGTGAATGCCAGCTCTTATTTTTTCCCCATTAGGGAAAAAGCCAAGCTCTACTAAAAAGCCCTGAGCCCATTGAGAAGAAATCTGGGTCATCTCAGTTGGAACAGACAGCGTAAACCCTAGTGGTAAAAAACCAGCAATGTCCACTTCAGAGAGAAATGTATTCACAGTCGCAGCCTTCCCCATGACTGAATGACGAGGTGAGATCTGACCTCGCCCCTTCCTAAGCTTCGGTAGGAAAACACTGTTGGTACTTACTCTGTTAATCACTGTTCCAGGCCCTGTAGGGGGAAAGAAGCATGAACTTGTTCCCTGACCTGGGGGAGCCGTCTGCTTCTGGGACAAATGGAGGCTGTAGACAAGGCAGCACATTCTTATGGGGGGCAAAAAGGGTGAGGCGGGAGGGAGAGAAATGGGGGCAGAGAAGTAGGAGCTGATCATGAGAAACCTGATTGATAACAAGGGCCCAGGATTTCTCCTAAAGGATATTAAGGAGCTCCTGAAAGGTTCTAAGCAGAAAACTCATGTGGGCATATCTGTGTTCTGTGCTCACTTTATTCTCACATATGAGGAATAATTATGGGTCCTGTGACTTCAAGCTGGGTTTACACTTTATCAGATTTTTTTTTTTTTTTAAAGATTTTATTTATTTATTTGACAGAGAGAGAATGAGAGAGAGAGCACATGAGAGGGGGGAGGGTCAGAGGGAGAAGCAGACTCCCTGCCGAGCAGGGAGCCCGATGCGGGACTCGATCCCAGGACTCCAGGATCATGACCTGAGCCAAAGGCAGTCGCTTAACCAACTGAGCCACCCAGGCACCCACTTTATCAGATTTTTAAAGGATGCCATGAACCTGTGGGGGCACCAGACCCATGAGTGGAAGGTCAAAGTTGCCCAGCAAATCTTTTGGCAGAGCTATGGGTCCTTGCCCATCTGTCCTTTAAGGGTCTCTCAACCCCATCTGCTAAACTGCAAGAAGTCTCCTTCTTACCTAAACAAAGGTTTGATCTAAGCATGGCTGGACTTGAAGGTGAACCATACAGTTCCTTCCTATAGTGTCCTCCACATGGTCCAACTAACATCTGCCTCGTGCCCGCCATCTTGGGATAAAGGTTCCTGCATGGGAGCAGGAAACTCTACTTGCCCTTGACCACCTCAGTCATTAGAAAGTGGTTCTTAACATCAAACTGAAATCCATCTGCTGGTAATATACATCCCCTGATCTTAGTTTTACCCTTTTGGGTCATACAGAAAATGCCAACTTCCACTTCAATGCAGCATATTCATTTATATGATTCTCCCTGGAACTGTGAGGTCCTTGAAAATGGGGATGGTGCCTGGTTCATGTGGAATCCCCAGAATTTAGCACGATGCCTGATTAATGGGTGTGCAAGTGATGAGATTAATAAACCTATGCCTGATAAACTATGCTACTTGAATGTAAAAACAGTATTTGTAAGTACGATTCATATCCTCTAGCTTCTCATAATCCTCTCTTCTCATGACTATTAAATTTAGGTCAAAAACTCTCAAAAATAAAAATTGGGGATCTTTAAGTGAAGATTTTTCCATAGTAACCCCAGTTTAGATGGAAATATTCCCATTTGCGTGGGAGAACGCATGACGCTCTCAGAGCCCATTCTCCTTTATCACGTGGGTCAGGGTCTCAAATTAGCACTTTCTCACCTTGGAAGAAGATGAGACTCCAAGGAAATGAAATTGAGGGCAAATCCATTTGGCCGAGATAGATGGAGGTGAGGGACATCCAGAGAAGGTGACCTCCCCTCATTACCTCCTTCGTCACACCTTTCTTTTGCTCCCCAGAGAGCAGAGCTCCCCCTTCTCTGTGTCAGCATGGAATCTGTCAGCAAGTTCCTTCCTCCACTGCACTTCACATGCAGCAGGGGACAGGGGATGATCTGCCGTAAGCCAGCCTCCAGCAGCAGAGGAGGGAGCTCTTCAGGAATGGGTAGCTCTGTGCATCTGATTTATCTTTATGTCCTTAGCCCAGCACAGGGCCTGGCATACTAAATAGCAAACTGCATTCTCCCAGTGCATGCACTTAGAATTAATTCACACTCTGCCAAATGCAACCAACCATGGCTCTGTGTCTGCCCTTCAGAAGTGGGATTGCCTCTGAGGGAAGGCTCCTGTTTCCCTATAACATTTCCAGAAATGAAGAACATTTTCATTCCCAGTAATGCATTCCAATTTGCTGCCAGAGTTTGCAGTTTCGTTTCCTGCCTTTTAAAATCTGCACCCACTACCTGATTCAGATTATCAGACTCTGGAAGACATTCACTCAACCATTTGTACATATTAAGCAAAGCCATGAAAATCACATCATGCCACTTTGCTGCTTTGTCCCTTCCACTTCCAAACTCTGGCCTGCAAACCCAGAAGGATCTGTCCCTGAACCCTTTCCAGCTGCATCTCCTGCCACCCCACCTCTCTGCACACCGAGCTGCAGGACACTTGGTCCTCTGTTAGTTCCTAGAGCATGCCAAGCTCTGTTTTGCTGCAAAGGCTTTATGCTTATTCATCCCTTAGCTGGGACTCATGCTCCCTGGCATTTCCAATGAATGGCTTTTCTCATATGTCAAATGGGGGTTTAAATGTCAGCTTTCCAGAGACACTTTCTGAGACACTCCTTCCAAAGTAGAATCTGCCTTGTCTCTGATAGCATTGTGCTTATTTCTCTTGCAGTGCTAATTGCGATAGAAATTACTTTCTTTAGTCATTTGTTTATCATTAACCATCCCCTGATGGTGTGATGCGTGCCCACCTGGTACGCTGTCATGTCTCCAGCACCACACGCCGTAACAGAATACTGCAAGATAAAGTTTCCCGGGTGCTGGCCATGGGCCAGGCTCTATGCACTTCAGCAGCATTGCCTCTTGTAATCCTCACCACAAAGCTAAGGAATAATGACTCTCCCCATTTTATAGATGAGAAAACAGGAGGTTAAGTGACTTGCCTAAGGTCACACAGTAAGTAACCTAATCAGGGTTTGGATCCATGCTGTCTGATTCTAGAATCCACGATCTAGATGATTCTAATCTGGAGCCATGGCCTTCAATAAACATGTTCCCAGTAAATAAATATGAAAAGCAATAATAGCACATCTCATAACTTCCACAATTGTGCATTGCTGAAGATAGGAACCATGTCATATATGACGTTGGTGGTTTTCAACAGTGAAGGGGAGTAGTTCAGAGTAACTGAATTGATAACTTGCAAAAAAGCAGCAATTTAATAATAATACAACCCAGGGTGGTGGGCTAAGTGTAGTGACACTGGCCTTATGATATAAATCGAATCACAGAATGTAGAGCAAAGTGGGTGCTAGAGATCATTAGCTCAGCTGCTCCTTCTACAGATTCATTTGCTCCCAAGTTCCAAGGTCCTTAACCAGGTGCACGTGGTCCTCCACGGCCTGCCCCTGCTTCATTCCAGCTTCATCTCCCATCCTTGCCCCTACCCACATCCCTCTCAGCAGCTTCAGGAACTTCAACTTTAATTTTCAGGCAGAGGAGCCAATGAAGGGTTTTGTTTATGGCGTGACTAGATTTGGTGCATTTAAGTGGACCACTGCAGACCAGATTGAAATTCATAGCATGGACCACCATCAGGAGTGCACAATACTTATACCTCCTTCATGTATACTTAGTAAATAAATGTGGAAGGAAGAAAGCCAAGAAGAGAAGGGATTATCCTTGAAATAATCCAGTTGAGTTGCTGACCAGAGATTAGTTGAAGAACATGGTCTTTGTATTTGGGCTACAAATATGAGAACATCCTAAGGGTAACGGATTGAAAACTAGTAATTCTTTCAAGTTGTGCTATTTCTCTGTCATCTCTTCAGCAAGTCACCACACGACACCCACCATAGATAAGACAGACTTCCCCAAATTGAGGAATTCACAGGGCAGAGCTGACCAAAGAAAATCCGTAGTCCTGCTGGGAGGAAAAGGAAAAGGTGACGTGAACACAATGCTAGGCTGCTGACAAAGAAACCTGAGTTTTAGTCCTGTCTTGGAGTACTTTACTAGTCCACTCAGGGTCCACCAGTGAGGGGTGGACAAGGCAAATGGAACCTGGACCTCAGATCCTCAACCATGGGCTCTTTACAATAGGAAGGAATTGGCCTGTCCGTGGGGCTCCCCACTCCCACCTAGAGCGTGCCAAGCTCTGTTTTGCTGCAAAGGCTTTATGCTTATTCATCCCTTAGCTGGGACTCATGCTGCTTGAGAGTCCAATGAATGGTGCAAGTGCCGGGCGCCTGGGTGGCTCAGTTGGTTAAGCGACTGCCTTCGGCTCAGGTCATGATCCTGGAGTCCCAGGATCGAGTTCCGCATCGGGCTCCCTGCTCGGCAGGGAGTCTGCTTCTCCCTCTGACCCTCCTCCTTCTCATGCTCTCTGTCTCTCATTCTGTCTGTCTCAAATAAATAAATAAAATCTTTAAAAAAAAATGGTGCAAATGCCATCAACAAACTGCACATTTGAAATACTTCTCGCTGTGAATCATTATTCCTCTGCAAGCCTCAAGGCTTGGAGACAGACTGCCTGTAGCTTCTGGAGCAGAACCCTTCAGCAACTTCACATTTTCTTTCTCATGAGCTCTCGTTACTAAATCAAACCACTTGGAAGCTTGTATAGCCAATGGGCTGGTGAGCCCAGGATGGAAACTTCCACCATCTTCTCCCTTCCATGTCTTCCTCACCCTGTCCCGTTCCTCTCTGTCTTTCTCTATGCTTGTGCAAGCCACCTATGATTATTTCTACACTTACCCCGAGATAGAATGTTAGAAGTTATTTTATTCTTACAGATAATGGCCTGGTTTTTGTCTTACTATGAAACCAATACACATTAAAAAAGAGAGGTGTGTGTGTCTGTTTTTTCTCATATAAACAACTTCTTAGTTCTCCTGCAGCTCTGCCATTATGTGCTTCCTCCTATTCTAAATCTGGGCCTGCAGAGCTCATTACCCCATCATGGTTTGCCAGTTTCAGAAGTCCTGTTCTGAGCAGACATCAACACTCTAAATAACCATCCTCATTTCTTTCATGGTTCTTCATTTTGTGCCTACACGGTGGGAAGTGAGGATGCAGGTTGTGGTTCCTGCCTTCAAGACACAGGAATAATAAGGTCTCTCATATACCTGAAGCTGTTCTTACCATTTCAGATCCCAATACAGGTGTCTTCCCCTCACCCCAAGTCAGAGAGATGCATATGTCCATAGCTACATTCGTATTATTAAGAGCTTGCTCTGATTATAGATCTTACAAGACTCATATTTCATCTTGAAGAATGTAGAGCCTTTGTAATTTCTAATGTCCAGGCAGAGAAAAGGATATTTAAGGACTCTGAAATAACATAGCAGGAAATTGAGATTCACTTACTGCATATAAAGTGACCGAAAAATCCCCTCTTCCACTATCTCTTTTCCCCTTGGGTCTGTGGTTCACAAACTGCAGAGCATAAATCGTGGAGCAAACCATGCTGGAATATCAATAAACCCACATCGACCCAAGGCAGGAGCTCAGCTTGCAGTGTTGGAATTTTTTTTTTTTTTTTTTTTTAGACATTGGTTGGCAGCCAGGTTGATGAAAGGAGATACCAAAGAGAATAACAGCTTTGCAGCATGAAAAGAGGAATTAGAATTCAGGAAATGTTATCCATGTGCTTCTCTCTAAACGCATGAGGAATGAAGTCGGGGTGGAGGGTGCATGGTAAATGGTCAATTGAAAGCGCCAACACAGTGCTGGAGGTCACAAAACCCCAGGTCTGAGTAGTTCTCAAGGGTTATGGGTTGAGTTGTGCCCCTCCTGAGGTTCATATGGTGCAGTCCTAACCCCCAATACCACAGAATGGGACCCTACTTGGACATAGGGTTTGTTGTTTTTTTTTTTTTTATGTTATGTTAATCACCATACATTACATCATTAGTTTTTGATGTAGTGTTCCATGATTCATTGTTTGCGTATAACACCCAGTGCTCCATGCAATACGTGCCCTCTTTAATACCCATCACCAGGCTAACCTATCCCCCCATCCCCCTCCCCCCTAGAACCCTCAGTTTGTTTCTCAGAGTCCATAGTGGACATAGGGTTTTTACAGCGGCGTTCAAGTTAAAGTGAGGTCATTAGGGAGGGTTCTGATCCAACATGGCTGGTGGTCTCATAAAAACAGAGATATACATGCAGACACTCAGAAAGAGAAGCTGATGTGAAAAAAATGTAGGGAGAACACAGCCAACTACAGGTTAAAAAGAGAGGGTGGAACAGATCCTCCCTCCCAAGCCTCCGAAGGAACCAACCCTACTGATACTTTACTCCCAGAATTCCAGCCTCCAAAACGGAGACAATAAATTTACCTTGTCTAAACCACTCTGTGTGGTGCTTTGTTGTAGAAGGCCTAGCAAACAAATATACCGACCTTCCAGAAATGCCAGAAAAGGAACAATATGGCTGTCACCTCTTCTGCAGGTATCCTTACTTTGAACTTCAAATAAATTCTTTACTGAATTACTTCTGCTCTTGGTCAGTTATCAAATAATGTTACCTACCTATAGTAGTGCACGTGTGGAATAATAACTGACTTTTATCATCATTCTATAATAATCTAAGACAAAACTAACTGCCATGAGAATATCTGGTCAACATGAAGAACAAGGGGTATCATCTGGAAACAGCATAATTACACCCAAAAGCAAAGAGACATAGGTTCTTAATGGATAAATGTAGCAATTCCATCCAGCTTTCAGAAATGTGAGAGATACTTCATGAATCTCCTCCTCTCTCCCTGCCATCCCCACCCCCATATGACTTTCTTTTTTTTTTTTTTTAAAGATTTTATTTATTTCTTTGACAGAGAGAGACATAACAAGAGAGGGAACACAAGCAGGGGGAGGGGGAGAGGGAGAAGCAGGCTTCCCCGTGGTGCAGGGAGCCCAATGGGGGCTCGATCCCAGGACCCTGGGATCACGACCTGAACCGAAGGCAGACGCTTAATGACTGAGCCACCCAGGTACCCCCTCCCCCATATGACTTTCATGGACACAGAGGTGGAATTAAGAAACTAGGCCTGGGCTACTTAAGGGCTGTTGGCAAACATGTAGAACTAGAAGCCCAATAGGTCATTTTCAAGAGCTGTTCCCACCACTCTCACACCCCAGCTCAGGAGCATCAGCTCCCCCACCCTTTTTGCTTGATAAATGAGAAAACAAATGTTCTTCCATGCAACCAGTGGGTTTTTTTTTTTAAGATCTTATTTATTTATTTGACAAAGAGAGAGAGAGAGCACACAAGCAGAGGGAGCAGCAGAGGCAGAGAGAGAAGCAGACCCTCTCCTGAGCAGGGAGCCCAATGTGGGGCTCGATCCCAGGACCCCGGGATCATGACCTGAGCCGAAGGCAGACGCTTAACTGACTGAGCCACCCAGGTGTCCCCATGCAGCCAGTGTCTTGACAAACATTTGTGAAGCTCATACTACGTGTTCAGGACGTGCTGGACATCAGACAATTTAAAAAGATACAATCTGTAAAAATAATAATAAAAAATAAAATTTTAGAAATGTAAAAGATACAGTCTTTTTCCTACATAGGTGCCCAACTTGTGGAAGATTCAGACGTTAAAATGGGCCATGATGTTGCCAGTTTGTGTAAAGTGAATGCTAAGGAAGGGCTTCTAGTCAGACTCAGGGAGTCGGCAAGCCCTTCTGAGAAGTGCCCTCCAAGCAGAGGGTTAGCCAGACAATGATAAGGCAGAGAGGACAGGGTGAGCAAAGGTACAAGGTGGGAGACAGCACTGTTGGGGGTGGGGGAGTGCACGTGTGCCTAAGCATGCATACATGCCCACACGGTACAAGCCTCATGGGAGGGAGAAGAGTAGATTTGTAGCTAGAGGCAACAACAACAGAAGATAGGGAGCCTGAGCTGCTGTAAAACCAAGTGTGGTCTTGAAAGTAGAATCACATGAAGCTGCACCTGCTGGCAAGGGTCGGATTGGAGGCTTTCTTGGGTCCAGCAAGATTAAGTGATTTACCCAAGGCCACTTGGCTGGTTAACAGAGATGAGACTTAAGTCATCTTTCTCCCAAATCAGTGCTAACTCCACTGGGTAATAATAATGACGAACAAGTATTGGTAGTTGTGATAAGACATTACATGCATTAAATCATTTAAATCTTTACAACAATCCAATAAAATCGTTGTTACTTTTATTAACTCCATTTTTCCACTGAGGCATGGAGAGTTTAGGCACTGCTCAAAGTCACAGCTGGCAAGTGATTATCCATTTTCTCAGCCATTATTTCATGGATCCTCTGAATTTTCTTCTATGGCAGTAGTATATACAGAAGAAGATGGTCAACCTATATGATATATCTGAGGTAGGAGGAAAATATGCATATGCAACTTTTGTAAGATATAAGTTTATCTTTACTGAGGAGGGGAGTGCCATTCCATTATTTAATTCTCAATTTGGTGAGAATTTACACTAATTTCAAGGAAGCTTAGCATTTGTCTTCAGTGGAAACAGCAAAACAAAACCCTGAATGGTTTCTCTCTTGCTTTAGCCTTCCACATCCCATGGATATCCCCAGTAGCACTTCAGTTGGATGCGATTTATATGCTGATGCTTTTATCTTTGACTACCTCAGATGTATCTATTGTGAGATCATATATGAAAGGATTCTTCTAAGAAGGAAAGGCGATTTGAGAAAAGGAAGACGAACCTGCAACACCTTTCAGGATTGATAAGCATCCCTTGTCAGTGTCGGACAGGGAGATTACACCTTGAACATGAGCTCTAATTCCCTGTTGTGCTCTATCAGAGCTGCGGGGGTACACATGAATACACTATGTTGCAATCATGACTTGCAATTAATAAAAAATAAAATACACTCATCACTGTTTTTAGGACAATGCTGCCTGTGTATGTGTTCTATGCCTGACACTCAGGCAGAGAGAACACAAGATGATGGTGTACTCCTTTCTTGATGGAGAGCATGTCAAAGGAAAGTAAAAACTAAGGATGAGTAAAATGTTGGATTGGCAAAGATGAGGCAGAGTGGAACAAAAGAAACTACAAAGGCAATGACCGAAGACTGGGGAGTCCAAAGTACAAAGGAGTGAGAGAAGCAGAGATTTTTTTTCTAGAAGATTGGCCTGGCATTGTTACTTAAATTGTTATTGCAAGTTCTGAACTTGGAGTCATGGGGAAGAGGCTGTGGTAGTCACTGGAGGGTGTGCAGATTAAGAGTTGACCAGGGCAGGTGCTAGGCCTTAATAAAGAGAAGGGCTGTCTCTGTCTGGAGTCACAGATGGCCTCAGAGGGAGGCAGTGTGTCCTCATCATTAAAGTCCCACTGAAGGCTTGAAGTCAAGCCTCCTGTGTTCTAACCTATGAACTACTTAATGTTGGAGCTCCAGCAACTATGTAACCTCTGTAGTCTTTAGCTTCCTCATCTGTAAATTTATGATAAATAATAGTCCTGATTTGATGGAGATTTGTAAACAGCAAGGGACATAATTTCTGTAAAACACTTAGCAGAGCCCCATCCCGGAGTTAATACTCTTTAGATATTAGCTATGATGATTATTATTATTTGAAGAGCTGACATTTGAGCTGGGCTGTGAAAGCAAAGAGTATTTTGCTAGGTGGAAAAGGGTGGGGGAGGACATTCCAAGGAGCAAGATTAACATCAAAATTGATTTTCCAGGCCAAGAAGAAAAATACCTCTTTTGTGAAAAGATCCTTTTTTAGCTTTACTGTTAGAAAAAGCAAGCCAAAAATTCACAAGGGAAATGGGATCTGAAACGCCACCTTTCATTCTGAAATTCAGGAGATACAAGTTTGCATTTTATTATTCTCAGTCGGTTGTTTTCTTTTCTTTAACCTCCATTCCACCCCACCCCAAGTGCTTTGCTAAAACATTCTGCTCTCAGGTTAAAAAAAATGAATAAATTATTTGGGAGTGTAAAGGACTGATGTAAGGATGCGAGTAAATGAAAGCAGAAGCTATTTAGATTAATCAGCCCTTTAGTCATTTCGTTTGTCAAACGTGTATTGGGTTTTTACTCTGTGCCAAGCATTATGCTTGTTGCAGAGGATATAAAGGTACTTACATCATTGTCCCTGTCCTTGAGATGCTGTAACTAAGTGAGGGAAAAGTGCAGGTAACCAGACAATTTCAACTTCAAAGGACAGAGGGAAGAAACAACAATAAGCCCAACCTGAAGGGTCAGGGGAAAAGTCACATGATATTAAAATCAATATTGCTATCCCTTAAATCCCCCCCTTTTAAAAGATTATTTATTTGAGAGAGAACGAAAGAGAGAGAGAGAGAGAGAGTGTGTGTGTGTGTGTGTGTGTGTGTGCAGGGGGGATGGGCAGAGAGAGAGGGAGAAGAAGAGAGAGAATCTCAAGAAGACTCCCTGATGAGCATGGAACCCAATGAGGGGTTCGATCTCATGACCCTGAGATCATGACCTGAGCTGAAATCAAGAGTCAGATGCTTAACCAACTGAGCCACCCTGTCCTTAAATCCCCCTCTTGAAAGAATGTTGGAGGGGCACCTGGGTGGCTCAGTCAGTTAAGTGCCTACCTTCACCTCAGGTCATGATCCTGGAGTCCCGGGATGGAGCCCCAGGTCGGGCTCCCTGCCCAGCAGGGAGTCTGCTTCTCCCTCTGCCCCTTCCCCTGCTACTTCTCTCCCTCTCTCTCTCCCCCTCACTCTCTCTCAAATAAATAAATAAAATCTTTTAAAAAAGAAAGAATTTTGGAGTGAGAACTGACTAGGTAAGGTGGAGGTTGCTCTCCAGCTATCACCTGGTGTGCATTATAAAGTGTGCATAACTCAGCACTACATGTAAGTGATAGAGAGCATCTTTCCAACTGATACTTGCTTCACACTCTTCAATTTCCTCCTTCCAAAAGAAAAAGTTCAATCAGGGCTAAATTAAATTAGAAATGTTAATGCTGAGATAATTACCACTGCTTTCCAAAGAATTATCTTTAATAACTCTTTCAATTATCAGCCCTAAATGCAGTTTTGATCCCACCATCTCCTGATGTGGCAGAAGCAGTCCAGAGGTGGATTTGGATTTCCATACCAAATTGTAGCTTTCAGGCATTCATCACACACCAAGGGCCTGTATCCGGCATAGAGGGTGACTTCCAATCGCTGCTCACTTGAGTGTTAAAATTCAGTGTACAGATGCACAGCCACTCAGGGATTCTTTGAATTTAATGAAGTTGACTCACAGAGCTGGGGGTAAGAAGGGCAGATTTTGAGGCTGTTGGCATTTGGGGAAATCAGATGAAGAAAGCTTAGTCAGGCTTCATGGGTTGTCTCCAAGGGAGCAAGATATCTGAGACAATGTTTTTCCATTCCAATCCTATGGACTCTTTTCCAAGTTGGAAAGTAGTGGGCACAAGCACAAGAGGCAGAATCAGACTGGCCTCTTGCTCTCCTTCCCACCAGCTCTGACACTTACTAGATATATTTTGCCTAAATTCACTAAAACCATAATTTTTCATCTGTAAAATGGGCTAATACAGCCTATCTTATAAGGCCATTATGATGATAATATAAAGAAATACTTCCCTGCCTGCCCTAAACACTAAAAGATAAAATAAGAAGTGACTGGCAAACACTGCTAAAATTTACTTATTTATTTTCATTATAGATTGGGAGCAGAATCCATGCTTCACACTTTTGGATAACCCATGTCCTAACAAAGCAGGGGCTTGGTGAATATATAATGAACAGTTGTGTTGTAAGGATATCTATGCAGGAGGTTTGGGTGTATAAATCTCTATTACATCATTTTTTTCATTATTGTACACTGCCACCATAGAACTCACTTTCCACACTAAGATAATTGACACCTGGTAAAAGTGGAGAGTAAGTTTATAGACCTGGAGGCAGAAGTTCTAGATCTGTAAGTCATTTCACCTCCATGGGCCTCGGTTTTCCCTTTATACAGTAGAAGTTTGGACTTGTAGATATATTAAATACCTTCCAGCTCTACCTTCTGTCAAAAAGAAAGGAAGCAATAGCTGGAGACTGCCTACCATGTGCCAAGTCCTGTCGTGGGCATCTATACATGTTATCTCACTTAGTACATTTCAAAAGCACTTTTTTGGAAATTGTTATGATTTTTACAGGTGAAAGAACAAAGACTAAGTGTGTACACTAGTCAGAGATTGTTTCTATTGCAAGAGATAGACACTTATTCACACTAACAAACAAAATTCTGGGTTTGTTATCAGGGTCATAGAGAGGTTTCATAGAATCCAGAAGAGAAGCAGGAATATCCACTGAGGATGGCAGCTGAAGTCCAGGGTTTTGCACTCCTCATCCCCTTCACAGGACACACTGATTATGTGCCCCAAACCCCTGGCCTTGGTAGAAGAATTAGAAATTATTTCTGTGTTTACTGACCTTGTCTGTCTTTCAGGGAATGCTTTGGATGACTTCCTTCTGATTTTGCAGGTTTAAATATATGAAATGCTTAAGAATCAAATTTTGGTCATTGAACATCATGATCCAATAGAGTTCTTATCACTACATTTTTGGAAAGTGATGAAGAAACTGTAACAGAGAATCCAAAACATTTGGTCATTTGGTCAAGGGTGCTAGGCTAAAAAACAAATGGCAAAAATAAAATAAAAATTTTAAAGGGCTCTGAGTAAAGTATTTTTGGTTGACAGGGTATTTTTGTTGTTTTTGTTTTGATATTTTTTTTGAGCACTTTAAATATATCATCCCACTCCCTCCTGGCCTACAATATTTCTGCTGAGAAATTGCTGAAACCTTTATTGGTATTCCCTTGTATCTGATGAATATTCTTTCTCTTGCTGCTTTCAAAATTCTCTCTGTCTTTGATTTTTGAGAGCACAATTATAATGTATCTTGGTGAAAATCTCTGTTTGAGAATCTTTGAACTTCATGTGCATGCATGGCCATATCTTTCCCCAGATTTGGGAAGTTTTCAGGCACTATTTCTTTAAGTAAGTTTTCTGTCCCTTTCTCTCTCTTTTCTCCTTCTGGGACTCCCATAATGCAGATATTGTTCTCTTTCTGGTATCCCATACTGTTCATAGGCTTTTCACTCTTTTTAATTTTTGCTTTTCTCCTCTGACTAGATATCAAGAGATCTGTCTTCAAGTTCACAGATTCTTTCTTTTGCCTTATTGAGCCAGATATTGAAGCTCTCTGTATTATTGTTTCATTTTATTTATTGTATTATTCAGCTCCAGAATTTCTGTTTGGTTCTTTGTTATGATATGAATCTCTTCATTGAACTTCTCATTTTGCTCAGGTATAGTTTTCCTGAGTTCATTAAGATGTCTATCTGTGTTCTCTTGAATCTCACTGAGCTTCCTTAAAGTTTATTTTGATTTATTTTTCAGGTTACTTGAAGATATCCATTTCCTTGGGGTCAATTACTGGAAAATTGTTATGTTCCTTTGCTGGTGTCCTGTTTTTTTATCTTTCTTATGGCTTTGCACTGCTGTCTGTGCATGTGATGGTACAGTCACCTTTCCCAGGTTTTTCAGACTGGCTTCAGTGGGGAAAGACTTTCACCTGAAGGTGGATGCAAGGGCACTGACTGCAAGGGATGCAGCATCTTTGGTTCCTGGGGAGGCACAACCACACAGTCTCCATGCAGCTCTGTCAGCTGAGGTCAACATCAATGCAGCTAAATCAAAATGTATGAAATGAGATAGATAAACAGCTACAATTTTGTAAAATAAATAATACAGCAATATGGGCAATGATGTGGAAACATAAAGGAGAGAGTTAATAATTGTGCATCAGAGGCTTTTCAGACTAGATAGCTTTCGAAAAGATTTTTGAAAACTAAATAAGTAATTCTACATCAGTTAAAATATAACCATCTATATGAATCCTTAGTTGTACCAAAGGCAAAAAGCTTTTGATGGAGTACTATGAAACTGTTTTAATCTGTAGTTAATATATGTACACATTCATTCCTCAAATATGTTCCAACTGTTCATTGTTTGCCAAGTACAAGATCATAAGACATGGTCCCTGCCTCCAAGAAGTTCATATTATAGGAAAGGATACAAAGAAGTAAGTCAATTGAGCTGCAGAACAGTATGCTGTATGCTAAAAAAAGAGGTATGTACAAAATATATATACAGAGGAGGAAACTGACTCAGACTAGGGTGATCAAGATAACATTACCTTCTAAACATATTAAAATGTGGGCAACATACTACATTAATATTTTACTCAATTAGAATACATTACAAACTGGAGCACCTGGATGGCTGTCGGTTAAGCGTCTGCCTTCGGCTCAGGTCATGATCCCCGGGTCCTGGGATTGAGCCCTGCATCGGGCTCCCTACTCAGTGGGGAGCCTGCTTCACCCTTTCTCTCTGCTGTTCCCCCCTGTTTGTGCTCTTTCTCACTCTGTCAAATAAATAAATAAAATATTTTTTTAAAAGATACCTTACAAGCTAGTATAATAGTAGTTGCATCCACACAAACCTAGGTACCAGTCCCAGCTCTATTGCTTTACTAACTGTATGATTTTAACCAAGATATTTAACCTCTCTTAGCCCCAATTTTCTCATCTGTAAATTCTGGGGGAAAGAAGGGGATGGGCCTACCTCACAGAATTAATGGAGATAGTAGATGTTAGTATAATTCATTGGAAAATAACCAGTAGATTTTAGTTATTAGTAATATTGTTGTTATTAATAACAATTTTTCCACCAATTAATTTCATCTCAAATTGAAAAGAAATACTGACTCACTGGGAACAATCCAGTGCTACTTTCTGTTGTCATAATAGTTATGTGAAGGGTCAGTGTTGGGTCCTTTGAAATCCTGAGGGACATCTTTGTTGCATTCTCATGCTACTGAGGAGGGTTACAAGTCAATCTGATAGGGGTTTTAGCACAAAGATACAGTTGGCACCCAAAGGAATCCCTCCTTACCAAAGCGAATCCTCCCTGTCAAAGCCCCTGACACATGAGTTATCCACAGAGAAGTTTCAATAAATTCTTGCCAAACAGATGAATGAATAAATAAAGGAATAATGGAGTGTATGAATGAACAAGTATATGAATAACTCTTGTCCTTTTGGGCAAGATTCCCAAACATAACAAACCATTCAGTGTGAAACCTTCACCACTCTTCAGAGTCAGATCCACTAGCACATACTAAGTTGTGTCATCCCAAGTAAGGGACTTCCATATACCTTATCTTCATGCACTTTCTCAACAACCTTTCGAATTAGGATAGCATTAACCCCACTTTGTGAGTTTGGGAATGGAAATCCAAAAAGGTAAAGTGTCTCATCCAAGAATTACACTGCTGGTTTGGCAGTTTGAATCCAGCCAAGTGCATTCTCTATTTAGTAATACAGTTCTTATTTTTTTTCCTAACATTTTATTTATTTATTTGAGATAGAGCAACAGAGAGAGAGAGAGAGAGAGCGAGAGCATGAGCAGAGTGGGGGAGGGGCAGAGGGAGAAGCAGGCTCTCTGCTGAGGGGGGAGCCCGATGCAGGGCTCGATCCCAATAATACAGTTCCTAGGAAAGCTGTGAACGCAAAGTCTTTTCATCAAAACACACCCCTCTTTCACTTTCACTTTTTTCTTTTAAGGCTTAACTGTCTACCAGCCACTTATTCTAGAAACCTAAGCATCAACAGAGATTCCACATCTTCCTCCCCTGCCTTTTATTTTTGATGAATTACCAATATTTACCAATTCCCATCCTAAAATTTGCAAATATTTCCCTCATTATTCTTCCTGCATGCTATTCTCTTTGTTCAGCCCCCTGTCTTCTTTCTCCTCATCTAATTTAATTGCCTTATAGTCCTGAGCCCTCCAGCTTCTGTCAGCTTAATTTCATCCTCCATACAACAGTATTTATGGAACATCATGGAACACATGGATGATAACCTCACTCTCCTGCTTTCCATTCTTTAATCATTTTTCTTTTCTCATCAGACGAATATGCATGAAATATGAAGGATCATGGTCTGATTCCTCCCAGTGTATCCATTTTCATTCCACTCTATTTATTCCCTCCTATTGCTATTGCCCTGCCCCTACCACCACACAGTGCTTACTATAAGTCAATACTGTGTGTCAAGATCTGTTCTAAGGGCTTTACTTCTAATAAATTCTTCAATACCAAAACAAAGCTGTGAGATCATTGCTATATTAGGCTATGAAATCTGTGAGAGAAGAAACCATGTGACCATGTCTTATTCAGCTATTCATCCCCAATGCCTAGCACAGGACATGGTCCATTGTAGGTACTCAGTAAACATTTGTTAGATAGGTGGATAAATGAATGGATGGATACAGTATGGGATAAAGGTGTCTAATGTTGATACTAAAAATAATCTAAAATTAAATGTTACAGCAACACTGAGCTCCATTAATCAGAACTCTACACTCTTCCTGTATCCCAGTTTGAAATCTCTGTATCAATCTTATTTTCAACACCCTGGTTGAAATATAGATTCACAAAAACTCCAGAATTTAAAAATGGTGAACTAATAGTGAATGAATGTAAAATATTGCTTATTCTCTCCTTTCCCAAGATCTTATGAAGTTTTGCCATGCAACCCTATGAGAAGACCACAGTCAGTCATGAAGTCTCTGAGTCCAGCCAATTGCATCCAACCAAGACCAGGGAAAGGATACTTACCATAAAGAATAGCTGTTTCTAAATCTCTCAGTAATTGAGCTGATTTGCATTTTCCCTTCAACATGAACTGATTTTAAGTGGGAGAAAAATCAACTTCTGTTTTGTACTCTAATGGGAGGATAAAAGTTATACAACCATGAATTCCACTGATTAGAGATTCCTGCTCATTTTCTGCTGCCTGCTGGCCATTTGGTAGCATTTTAATTTAACTTTCCACTTGCATGTTCTCCATTAATATTTATGAAATGATTACTAGATGTGGCTCAGTCTTTTAAAACTGGATTTGAAGCACTCGGCAAAATACATTTGCTAGTAGTTGTGAACAAATAATGAAATAACAAGCTGTTAGGAAGCTTTCATTTCTTAATGGATCTCTTTTTTTTTTTTTCCTGAAGCTAAGATAATTAAAAAGCAGTGTGTGCCTAATCAGCAGGTAGAAATTTTAATAATTACACTAAACATTGTATATTCCAGAAATCCTTAGGCCTGTATCCCTAGACTTTAGTCCAATTCCTGACTTTTGAATAAAATCTGTGGACCCTTAAAAGCCCATTAGCTAAAGAAAGAGCTTTATTCCCAGTACCTACATTAACATAATAAAAACTAGGATTCATAATGATCTTTTTTTACATCCCTGATGCCGAGCGATATTGAGCACTTTTTCATGTGTCTGTTGGCCATTTGAATGTCTTCTTATAATTGAAAAGTTCTGTTTCACATTTTTTTAAATTTTATCCTCACAACCCTTCCATGAGACAGGAGTAGTCATTCCTCTTATTTTATAAATTAGAGTTTTTAAGATAGGAAGGCTTAAGTAATGCCATTAATTTAATAAATACTGTCAGACCGGCAGCCCAATGTCAGTCTCTGTACCTGGTTCTTTCACTGAGAGGATACATGTTACAGTCTGTCCACCTATGAGCTCATGACCCCTGGAGGAGCAAGTCATTCAGGTAAACAGATCATTGCAGTGTAGTAAGTGTTTAAAAGACTGACAGCAGTAGAGATCTGTGTAAGTTTCAATATAGAACCAAAGAGGAACTAACCATAACTGAAATGGGGAGCAACAAGAGGGCTTCTGGAAAGTTAATAAAGTTCTGAAGCTGCATCCTAAGGACCATTAAACAAATACAACACAGAGGCATAAAATACCCTTACTTATCAGGGAACTGCATATGGCCTGATCCATGGCAGCAGAGAGCAAGGTGGGAGGCGCCACTTGGAGAAGGAGACATGAACCAGATCACAAAGGGCCTTCTAGTTCACATTTAATTTTTTAGGTGATGAGGAATCATTTTTTAAAAATTAAGCAGGACACTGAAATGACAAACTCTGTGGGCAGGATAGGTTGTTCAGTAATAGCAGCTGACTAAACCAGAGAGTAAGAGGCCAGAGGCAAGAGGACCAGTAGAAGTCGAAGAAAGGAGTAACAGGGGCTTGAACTTGGCCATGGGGCAGAGACAGTGGGGATGAAGGTCAAGCTGCTAGAAAGTGGCAGAGCTTATTATTAGACAAAATCCTGTGTCTCCAAATGCCATGTTCTGTGCACCACACCACACTTTATAAGACAGGCTTTAAAGACCATCTTTTATAGGCACAAAGAAACCAAAAAGATAGTGTCCAAAGATGATGGAACCTGTCCTGGATATCAAAGCTCAACAGAGTGCATACTATCACAAGGCAGAGTATATTGATCAGGCTCAGTTTCAATCGTCTATTAGTAAGCCTGGCTTGTGGCAAAATCAGAAAAGAGGAGCCCTTTGGCCTTCTCATCTCCTTCCTCCCTGTCTGAATGATAACATTTCCCCTGACCCAGGCTTAAAATGTAACCTCACGCCAAGGTGTACTGGCATGAAGAGCACTTGAATACGTGGGTCCAAGAGATTTCATCTCTGATGGTGGTAATCCTGGAGCTTTATGAGATACTGGGGAGATTGTTGGCTATACCGGAGAACCTTGGTCATAATTGTTCTTCCTGTTTGTATTAATCTCCACCTTCGTGGTGCAATGTGAGGGCTTCCGGAATAGCCCCTTTTACTGCCATTAGTTCAGTTCTTCCTTCTCCTGGTTTGGACCATTCAAGATTCAGAGCTTTATATTATGTACCCTAGAAGTTTTCAGGTAAAACATAATTTTCTTTGAGAAACAAATTCATGGAGTCATTATCCAATATTATTAGGGAATAATGACTAAGCTTTTGCAGGAGGAGCTAAGTGGATAAAAGGAAATAGAACAGGGGACCCTTCGGCTTCATTGGTAGCGAAGGGCAAGGACTTATGGAAAGAGTGTATTAGTCATCTTCAGGCTTTGTTGAGGTGTTGTGTTTGAGAAAAAGTAGACTATCTCATTCATACATATATGCACATATGCAAACATGCACACGCATGCACACACACACAAATGACTGCAACTAGGGAGGAACTGGATGAATTACCCGTTTGTTGATGACTTCCTGTCACAAAGAGAGTTGTCCTATGGTGGCCACATTTTTCAAACCAAAATCATAACTCATTTCTAAAGAACTTTCCCTTTTATTATTTTTCTTTAGTAAAGTAAATGTTTCATAAAGTTCAAGTGATCATCATAACTTAGTCCACCTGATGTCCAGGAGAACAGTGGATTTACCCCTCTAAGTCTCCTCTCCTCACCTTTAACAGGACCTGCTTTCCATTTAACCAAAGTGATTGTGGCTCTTTGGTATAAATGTCTATTCTCTTCTCCCCACCCAAAAAATATTTTCTACTCTACTGTCTTCTTTTCATACAGTGAAACAACATAACAAAAACTTCCCAGTATCAGAGGTGTGACGGACAGAAGACTGACCTCCAGCGCTGACTAGTCCAAACTCTGTGACCCAGGGTAAGCTCCTCCATGTTTCTGACCCTTGGATTTCTCATCTGTGAAACATGGGTAACAGTATCCCCTGTGAATTTCAGAAACATAACAAGTGCTCAGTAAATATTTGCTCTCATTCCCTCCCCTGGCCTTCATTTTCTCAACATTGGAAGTCTTGGTGCCATCGTTCCTAATACCAGTGTTCTTCCTAAAGTTGCTATCACCCTTCGCACTACATTTTCATCAATAACAATTTCTGAACACACTCTGAGAGCCAGTTTCATCTCATCCAGTCCTGTAAGAGATGTCATGTGAATTTCTCTTTTTAATATAAGTAAATATAATGTTGGTATCCCATGGTTTATTTCAGATTAAAATACAGCATTTCACAGGAGGCAAGAGTTTATTTTATTCGGCTGTTTAAAAAAAAAAAACCTCGGGGTGACTGGGTGACGGACACTGGGGAGGGTGTGTGCTCTGGTGAGCGCTGTGAATTGTGCGAGACTGTTGAATCACAGATCTGTACTTCTGAAACAAATAATGCAATATATGGTAAGAAAAAAAAAAAAAGAAGAAGATAGCAGGAGGGGAAGAACGAAGGGGGGGAAATCGGAGGGGGAGATGAACCATGAGAGACGATGGACTCTGAAAAACAAACTGAGGGTTCTAGAGGGGAGGTGGGTGGGGGGATGGGTTAGCCTGGTGATGGGTATTAAAGAGGGCACGTTCTGCATGGAGCACTGGGTGTTATGCACAATGAATCATGGAACACTACATCCAAAACTAATGATGTAATGTATGGGGATTAACATAACAATAAAAAAATTTAAAAAAATAAAAATAAAAATAAAACACTACATGGAGAAAAAAATAAAAAATAAAAAATAAATTAAAAAAACCTCAATGTTTCGGGCACCTGGGTGGCTCAGTTGGTTAGGCGACTGCCTTCGGCTCAGGTCATGATCCTGGAGTCCCTGGATCTAGTCCCGCATCGGGCTCCCTGCTTGACAGGGAGTCTGCTTCTCCCTCTGACCCTCCCCCCTCTCGTGTGCTCTCTCTCTCATTCTCTCTCTCAAATAAATAAATAAAATCTTTAAAAAAAAAAAAAACCTCAATGTTTCTACATTTCTGTAGTTTCTCTGACATCAATAAAACAAAACCCATTATTTTCAATGCTCATTTTGGTGCTTATAAAAGAGAAATGAGTATATTAAGGTTGGAACTTAAAATATTCACAGTGAGGAAGGAAGCACTGATCATTTTTCATTTATGCATTTTGAAACTGTGGGCCTGAAGTGGTAATATATTTATGAGCTGCTTTGAGAATGAATGCAATTATTAACTGGGCAGCATGAAAGAGAATTGATTAACTGAAGAGCTCTTTTCTATGCTTCAGATGTCACGCTACACCTTGTAAACACTTAAAAAATACTTTTGCCTTCAAGGCAGCTCAATTCAGTTCAACTAACAGTAAGATGAAACTAGCACAAGATACTCGGGGTGTTGCTTATTAGAAAAATCTTATGTTCCCCCCCCCTCCTTCTTCCCCAGCTTTATTGTTCTTCAAGAGCTAGCTCAGATGTCTTATCTGTCATCTCCTCCGAGAGTCTTCCTCTGATCCTGCAAGCTGGGTTTCATGTTGCTATTCTCATCCTCCTGGTCATGTGCTGCTATGGGCATGGCACCCCTGCCTTGCATCATACTGTTCTCTTTCTTCGTTTGTCACCCCCAGTCATTGTGAGCTCCTTAAGGGTAGGGACCATTTCTTTTATGGCTAAATCCACAGCACCTAGCCCAAGGTCTAGCACATACAGGCATTCACTAAATGTTTGTTAAACAGAACAATAAATGGATGAGTCAATGAATGAACCAAAGAATAAGTTGAAGAGCCCATTTTATCAAGCATTTTAGCGAATGATACACAAAAGGCGTTGACTGGCCTACCAATGCCAGTGAACAGGTAACTAACTAGGACAAGACGCTGAACTAAAGAGAGCTTAGCCTCAGTACTACCTGTGAGTATCTCTGCGTCCATTAGCAGCTGCTATAATGTGTTTCTTGCATCTAAAAAAAACCCATATTTTAAAGCAAGATTGAAATGCGATTCAGTCATTGTAGTAGTGATGATAATAATAATGTATTGTAATATTCTTATGCATTTGTCCAAAGCTTTACACTTACAAATAATTTTTAAATATGTCAGCTCAAGTAATTTTCCACACTTTATAGAAAAGGAATAGAGTTCCAAGAAGCCATGGAACTTTCCCTGTGGGCTCTCAGGCTCTTCATAACACCAGGGTCTACACTGGTCTACTGGTCTACTATCCCACTGAAGGTGACAGTGCTCTTTGTGATTATTACTGGGCTGGATTCTGTGCTAAGACATACATGTTTCTCTGATAGTTGGTGACAATTAAAGGGTAAATTTGTCAAAAAAAATTAACCAAAATGATAAGTACCCTCAGTCAAAATCTTCACATAGTGGTGATTTATGTACACACTACTGTACCAGGCCAGTACTCAAACTTTTTATAAATCTCTGAGCATTTTAATCTATTCCTCAGAACAGATTTTACTTTTGCAATGATTCTGCGTAACTTTTATATTGTTATCAAACTAATCTCATTTTTCACACTTTCACTTTTTTTTAATTTCTAATTTATCTTCAATTATGCTAAATTGTATGGCATTTCTAATAAATGAAAAATTTTCAAAAGCAGATGCTAAGAACCACAGCCTCAAATGTGGACAATTTCTTAGCACTCCACACTGATTTTTAAAAATCTATTTTAAAGCAATCTGTCCATTCCCTAAGCTCTTTTACTAAAATATATTTTAACTTTAAATTTATCAGTTATTCTTATTTTGCTTCTTTTATTTTCACCACAATAAACTGTAAATTTATTTTATTTTAAGGCACTTTCACCTAATATGAGCATAAATTTGGCTACCACATAACATCATATTGCCATCATTTGATAGGACTTCCGAAGTCTGAATTAAAGTTCTCATGAAAATAATGTGTGATGTAGATTTAAGGAGAGAACCTAATCACAGATTTACACAAATGAACTCAAATGAATTTCCTGAAGAAAACTTATGTAAAGATTCATAAATGATTAAAAAGACTGTGCAAAATACAATGAATGTTTGAAGATAGGTAAAAATGTATAAAATTACCCCCATGGTGCACCAAATTACTAATACATAAAAATATTTATTTTTGCTCAATATGGTTTTTCTAAGTCATAAGGTAGGTTTATTGGTGGGATATCTAAATCCACAACCTAATAAATGAACCTCATGATATTATGATAAAAAAATTTTAGTGATCGATTACTGAGCATCTCTTTAATTACCCGGGTAGGTTTCATTTATTTGTTTATTTTTGATGAGGGGAGTTTCCTCCCTGAAGATCATGTCAATAGGCCTGCTCAAAAAATGTTGGGGAGAAGATGCTATTATTACCTCCATTTTAGAGATGAGGAACAGTCTGATGTTTAATATGTTTACAACTAATGATAACATAAAGAAGAATAAATAAGTACTAAAGGGAGATATAAATAGCATAGCTAGGAAAGAGACAGGAACAATTAATTCCAGCAGGAAGGACAACCCCTAGAAGATGTAATAGGAAAATTATATTTCAGGTGAGATTTGAAGAATGAGAAAAAAAATTCACCAGATATAAGTAGTTAAATGTACAGCCACATTTCCATAATAGCTGCACTATCAGGTCAACTCCAATATCAGACAATCAATAAAGATGTGTCCACTTGACCGAAGCAAACTTTATTTTGTGGACTTGGTAGGCTCTAGCAGGGACAATATGCAACAATAAAACAATTCCTCATTCAGCCCGTGATTTTTGTCCACCTTTTACTTACACATTACGTTTCCAGCTCTGTTAGATGCTGTGCGTGTGAGTGCACAAAGAACAGAAGACAATGAACAGAAGACAACATTCTTTTTGCACTCCAGTGCAAATTCATTGTTGGCATTGCCTTTGGAGAGAATGGCAAGGAATGGGGTCCGGGAAGCTCACCTGAACTGGGAAGGTGGTTTCCCAGAACAAAGAAAAACCAAATCATAGCTGATAAGGGAAAGAAGTTCTAGCCAGAATCAGGGACACACATCTGGCCTGAAGAATAAGACAAGACTTAATATGAAAAAATGAACTGTGAGGATAAATCTGAAGGAGGTCGATATGGAGAAAAAGGTATGGATATAAAAACTATGGTACAGACAGAGATGCAGATTCTCATCGATGTGGGGCGTTTCTGAAAGTTAGATTTTACCCTTCTACTGATCTGACCGAGATTAAGGGGGTTGAGCGGCAAGGACAAGGCACAGTTTATTCACAGTTATGAGCAAAGCCTGACTGCCTAAGCTGAGAGACTTTCAGAATTACAGTCTAGTCTGAACACAGAACAAGTGGAGAACTAAGTGGTTCAGGTTCAAATCTAGGTCACCAGGTTCACATAAGACAAATCCAAATGGTCAAGGTCAGGCAGATAAATGGTAAAGACATAAAGAAGGCAAGGGAAATAGAACTTAGGTCCAGAGTATTGATCACATTGACCACTGATGTACATCAGAGTAATAATTAGGCTCTGTAATTTGGAGGGGGCAGAGGGATGTCCATTCCAGATGTTCATGGTATCATGGAAAGTGGGCACCAAGCTCGCAAAGAAGCCATACACATGCCCTGTGTCTCTCTCGGAGGGTTAACAATTTAGTTTCAGTATCATGGGCAGTTTACCTACTCTAGGTATACAATAATTTATAATTTTCCACACATATTCCTTACTGGCAGCTCATTTGCTTTGAAACTAATTTGCTAGAAGGAGAGATGAAGTATGATTAATTCCATATACCAGACATGACTGTGCCAAGCTCTCTGAGATGTTCCAACCAGTAACTTTCTTTAGATTGTTTTCTGGTATTTGATGATGTAAAGACCTCCCATTGCTAAGAAAAGCAAGCATGTCCATCCACTGTGTGTTCGCCCTTCACACCAGGTAATATAGAACTTTGAGAGTACAGTTATCTATTCATTTCCTGCTTCCTACCACCAAAAAAAATGAGTGTGCCATGTCATATGAATGGGCAGCAGGATGCTAGGAGTCTCTTTCAAAAGGCTACCTTTCTTTCTCTGTTTACTTCCCCAATATTATTTTCCACTTTTGGAAAGCTCCTGGCTTTGTGAACACACAGCAGCAAACCATGAATGATAGATAAGAAGAAAAAGTCTATCCTTCCCAGCTATTATACTGTGAGAGTCCAGACAATGTTTCCACTCCCTCAGACAAGCTCAATAATTTGCAGGAGTACCAATAAGAAAAAACAAAATTTATATAGGAAAGCAGAATTATTTGAACAGGGTGGAGGAAGGAAATATGAGAAAGGGGAGAATTAGAAAGAGAGAAAAAATTATATTGCAAGGGAGATAATTTTTTTCCTTTCATGTTTTCAACCCTTTCATCTACATCAGAGAATCTGAGAATAAAAATTGTCTACTTACATACACACACACAGACACACACACACCACCTGCCTTGTTTAAATCTATCTTCTTTACCTGCTGTGTGACTTTTTCAAAAACTGGTCTTTTTATTTTCCATTGTGTTTATTTCAATTCAAACCACAACAGTGACTATTTCTTAGTCATAAAAAACAATACACAACTCAACCATCCTGACCTATGCCTACAGCGCTGGCTTCATAAAACAGCTATTGGCTCTGGCCACACTAAGCCCTGGGGCTTTTGTCCTGAACTTGCTATTTAATGGATGTGGGGGAGGATAATGGGGGTGAGAGAGTTCCAAAGGGGCTAGACCACTGGATGCCACAAACCAACTCCCTCCCCTCCACACAGAGAGAGTTCAGAGTTTTGTTTTAGTCCCTATTTTACCATTTATCAGTTTTAGGATTGGAGGCAAATTATGCAAAGTCTGTGCACCTTATATTTTTCTTTTTACCAATAATTTAGGGGAAGTAATACCAGCTTAAGGTTTTCTATCAGGGATTAGTTATAACATATGCAAAGCATATAGTATCTGAAAACAATGGACACTAAATAAATATTAGATATTAAATCAGTGTTCTTTTAATATTAAAAATTAGAGATTCAGTCTTCCTTGATTAGGGATATTAGTTATTGCTTCAGTTATTCCTATAAGTGCCTTTTCCTGGTTATTACACTTAATTTTTTTCTGGAAAATAAGTATTGTAATTCTAGTATATGAAAATGAAGTAATAAGTTAGCCAATGGGGAAAAAATAGAATATTCTCTTATTTCTTTTTTGATTAATATTATCAATCAAAATTATATCTTTAATGGACAGTGATTCCTAGAAATCAGCCTGTGTTTCATTATGAACAGCATTCTAGGACCGATGAAAGTGTCTTGATATTGGAGCCAGGCAGATTAGACTTTGAATCCAGAACTTTCCCTTAATTGCCATTTTGCTCTTGGGCATGTCACTTAGACTCTTGTTCTTATTTGATTCAAAAAATGATCAGTTGAGATCCTAGAACTGTTTCAAAGCCTAGAGAAACTGTGAAAATAGTATAAATTGTAAGAGCTACAATTTCCTTGTCTCTTAAATGGACACAATAAAAACCACCATTGTCCCTCGCTGAAACAGCAGTGATTAACAGCTCTCTCTGCTTTCACTCCTTTCCCACTCCTCACTACCCCACTGCCTGTCTCTTCTCCTCATGAGATCCAGAAAATCTGCTGAAACATCTGTAAATTGCATACCAGGCTCTCTTCTGCTCACCCCACCTGTAGCCTGTTAGCACAGGTAAAGCAAAATCCAGAATTCTGAGCATAGCCTCAAGGCCCCATCTCTCTTCACTGTCCCTTTGCTCACTGTGCTACACACACACCAGTCTTCCCTTCTGCAAACCAACTGAACTCTTTGCTACCTCAGGACCTTTGCACATGCTGTTCTCTGTGCCTTCCCCCCCCCCCCCCCCCCCCACCATTTTTGGCTTTATCTCTCCCCTCTTTAAGATCTCCCCCCCAAGGTCACCTCTCTAGAAAGAACTTCTCTCACCTTCTTATCTAAAATAGCCACCCCCACAGTCTTCGCCTCTTCATCACCCTCTTTGTTCTTACCCTGCTTTCCTTTCATGCATAATACTCACCATGACCCCAGATTATATCACCTATCTGTGTATTTGATTATTTATGGTCTGTTTTGCCCACTCGACTGTAATTTTCATAAGGTCAGGATCTTGATTTCATGTTCATTATATTATTTCCACTACTCTGAAATTATGTTCCCAGCACATAATGAGTCCTCAATACATATTTATTGCTTGCCTGAGCAAATAAATGCTTCCAAGGCTATTTGATGATTAATGAGATAAGATATGTAAAGCAACAGCAGAGTGCCTGGCCTCAGGTGCATGTTTAATGAATGAAGTAGGAGAAGATTCTTGTACCGATTCAAACATACCACGATCCTTCACCCAGGATTTTTATGGATGCCCCAATTGTCTTATAATTTTAATATGTTCCATGACAGTTGTGCAAACACAGGAAAGGAGAATGGGAAGTCCTTTTCTGGGAAAATTCTCATTCAAGCACAAAGCAGAGACTGCAAAGACCCAGTATGAGGATGAACTAGAGCAGGGCAGAGTGGAAGGCACATTCATGGCCAGGGACGAGGAAGCAGGTGAGCACAGCTATGAAATGGCCACAGTTTCCCTGAAGGTGGGCCTGGGAAGAAAAAGGTCTTACCTAGAAAGAGTCACACATCAGCTCCTGGGGGGGTGGCCAGCAAGGTGCTGGTTGATATTGGAGGCCCAGCCCTGAGTATGAAATTCCTCAAGGAGACGGAAAATTTCTTTTGCTCTTGGCCACGTGAAATTTTTCTTCTGAAAGACCTCCCATCTCCCTACCTTCTTACATCAGTCACTTGGACAATTGCGACAGCTTTTAAACAAGTGGTGTCATCAGTCCATTCCTCTTTCCATCCCAAATCCCTATCCTTCGATCTATCCTCCAAAATGGATGCTATCTTGTATCACTCTTCCAAGAAGATGAAATTCTAACTTCTGAGCATGCTGTTTCATTCCTGACTTCCTCTCCCACCTCAGAGCCCACTATTTCCCACCACAGATCATATCCTCCAGCCCAACAAAATTACTCATCATTTCCCAACCACATCATGATTTTTGTTCTGCCTTCAATTCCACTCCTACCTTTTAGCACATGGTACATTCCCTTCCTCGTGTTTCCCTAGGACCACACACGGGAGTCAGAGGCATCACCACCTCCCTCTCATGGAAAACAGCAGTAGCTCTAGTTTTGTCTAATCTGATTACCAATTCCCCTTTTCCTGTTCATCATGTCAACAGTGCAAGCCCTTCTCCGAACGGGGCTGCCCAAAGACCCAGGTTAGCTAATGAAAATACTCCATCCTTCCACCATAGAAAATTATTCTATAAGGGGAACGTGTTACAAGCAAAGCTAATCAGTTCCTTTCTTGGGACTGAAATATGAAGGTGGGAAAGATAAGCATCTTATGTTTGGCTGTTATATTAGGACAAGGGGATGTAGGCCCAAGAGCCATGATAGTTACCTGACCTCCCCAAGGTCAGATATCGTTTATAGAATGAAGCCAGACACAAACGTGCAGAGCTGAGAGGGGCAGAGACACAGAGCCCTGAGGACATCTGGCACAGAAATGGACACTGAGTGTCAAGTCAATAAACACAATGAACAAAATAGTGTTTATTGAATAATGGACAGATGCATAGGTAGATGTGTGGACAGATGGAATAATGATGGATGTACAGATAGACTGATGAGGAGGCATACACCTGCACCGTAATTAGGACCAGATGAAGAATGCAGACTGTATATGGTGTAGAGTTCCTCCTCTGTTCTTTATGTTATACACTATTCCAAATAGCACCATGCCTTCCTGTTTATTTGTAAAGTCATGCTGAATGCCATGTTGCATGTTGCTGGGTATCTCTGTGAGTTTCCTACCAGTGTCATTGTTCAATCAAATGAAAGATTTTTCAGAATAGCTCATCGGTGCATGTTTCTAACAGCTTTTTATGATTCATCATTGAGCAAGCTCACTCTGCATAGCTCTAATTGACATATTTAGATTTATTGCTGTGGCTGACTTTATTTTTTTACACTTTCAACTGGATTATCTTCTGAAGGGAAAATATTAGAGCTTGAGTAGAATTATATTAAGTAAAAAAAAAAATCTGCCTCAGAAGATTTCAAAGATTGATGATGCTTAGTGTTGTCACAGAGATGTAGAGAAGGGAGCCCACGTACCCTGCTGATGGAAGTTGTATATTGGCAAAATTTTACTGGAAAACAATTTGGCAGTATATGTCAGAATAGCGATTCCACTTAGGGAAAATTTTGCCTAAGGAAGTAACCGAATAATTGTTCAAATGTATATATGAGGTATGTTCATTGCATCATTATTTTTTAAGAGATTTTCTCTTTTAAGTAACATCTACACCTAATGTGGGGCTGGACCTACAACTCTGAGATTAAGAGTTGCATGCTCTAGTGACTGAGCCAGTCAGGCATCCCTGCATCATTATTTTTAATAGTGAAACACTGAAATGTCTAAACCATCTCTCAATATGGGACCAGTTAAACAAATTATAGCACATCTAGGTTATGTAATATGATATATAAACTAAAAAGATAAGGTACACATATAGACACAGAAATATATGGATATAGAGATATAGATATAAATACAGGAATATGTAATGTATGGTTATATAGATAGATATATAAATAGATGGGAAGGTCTTCTTGATATGTTGTTAAATTTAAAAATATACATTAATGTTTATAACTCCACTTCTATTGAAAATAATATACTATTCACATGTACATACTTATAGATATCAAAAAATCTAAAAGCTAAATATATATTTATTAAACTATTACCAATAGTTTTCTCAGGGGAATAGATCATAGAGAGCATCCATTTTATTTGTTGTACATTTCTGTATTGTTTGATTTTTTAATGGGTTAGTAGGTATACTTTAATAATAAGATAAATAGTAAAGGGGTTTCTGTTTAGGGAAAACTAGCTTCCACGTGTTATTCTTTATTCTTTGGGATATGTACTGATTATAGTTCTGTCTATGTTTTATAAAACATACCTATGCAAATTGAGTATATTCTGTATACATACCTTCAATGCATCCAGTTGTCTAGAAACGTGTGTGTACATCACATATTAGGCTTTACTTTGACATTTGGTTTGGGACAGATACAAGTGTAGACTGTTAGAAAACATGAAATTATTCCTTAGTACATTTGCCTCATGATATCATTGAGATAAAACTAACTGGATTTTAAAACCCAGCATGAGAATGCAAGTAAAGATGAAATCCTGAAATCAGAAAAGCTTGTGTGTCTGAGAGTGTGAGAGAGAAATTTCCAGGGACAGGGTGATCACTTTTAACATAAGTGATGGAAACAAAAACTTCCAAAGAAAGCCAACATGAGTATGAGGCTGGAGGCCGTTGAAGGAAGATGGCCAGAGAGCACAAGAAGTTTCCGAGTGATGCTCTACCCAGTGGAGACTATTACATTTTTGTTTCGGTTTTAGTTTTTTTGTTTTTGTTTCTTTAATCCATTAAAACATGCTTTGTCCCTCCATTCTAATCTAAGGCAACTGACTTATTTTGAGGGAGAGTGGATTAATAGATCACAATTTCTGAAGTCACAGGACTGAGCTACATATTTCCTTGGTGACCATGGCATGGCTATGTTACTTAATTCCTCAGACTTCATTTCTTCATTTGCAAAATGGCGGGACTTGGTTCTTTCCCAGAATTCCACATAAGGGTGTGTATGTGAAAGGGTTTTGTAAACTGCAAAGCACTTAAAAGATCTTAGTCCTTTTTATTTTTGTCATCATTTCCCTCAAAATCTCCAGAGAACACCTTGACCCCTACTGCTCAAGAGATTAAAAAAAAAAAAAAAGTCTCATTGTTTGAGTCCAAGTTGAAAGGATAAAGGACACAGAAAGACCTGGGTTGAGTCTTCCCTCCACACCTCCCACCATGTCGACAGGCAAGCCAACATGGACATAGAGTCATGTATCCTCTTCTGAACAGCGGGATTTCTAATCCCTGCTTCACAGCGTGGTTGTGTGGCTCAAATTAGACAATAGTTTCCGAAATGCTTCATAAACTGTTCTGTGTCATACAGATGTCAGCTATCATTAATAACATTGCTATTGACACTTGTTAATGAAAACCAGAGCTGGACAGTAGTTAAAGCGGTAAAAACAGATTTTATTCAAGAACGATTGCAATCATGGAAAAGAGACCTCGGGATAGAACTGGGCTCAACTCCAAGTACAAGAAGGAGAAGTGGGGATTTATAGCCAAGGAGCAGGTTTGGGGGTTAGTGGGTAGAAAAATTACTAAGTGGAGACACTGAGGGCAGAAGGGATTCTTCCAGACTGACCAAGCAGGACTCTTGCTGAAGCCAGGCCAGGGGGATCAGATACCGTCTGGGTCTTCACCCTTCATGCATATTTCTCCTTCTGGCAGGAAATCCTCTTGATTTCAGGATTTAATCTAACCCTTTTGAAAGGGTTCAAAAATCCTAGTTCCAAAAAGGAAAGGAATAATGAGCAGTGAAACCCAGGAAAACAGTCAGTAAGGGCAAAATTGAAATTTAAATATGAGCCACTAAAAATTGTTCCTGGGAATTCATATCTCTATGAGGCTAACAAAACAAGGAGGCTAACAAAACAAAATGATGTCTATGGAAGCACGTTGTAGTGTGTAAAGAGTTTATACGGATGTTGGCTATCTTCAAAGTTTTTAGTTTCGGGCGCCTGGGTGGCTCAGTTGGTTAAGCGACTGCCTTCAGCTCAGGTCATGATCCTGGAGTCCCTGGATCGAGCCCCGCATCGGGCTCCCTGCTCAGCGGGGAGTCTGCTTCTCCCTCTGACCCTCCCCCTCTCATGCTCTCTCTCTCTCTCTCTCTCTCTCTCATTCTTGTTCTCAAATAAATAAATAAAATCTTCAAAAAAAAAGAAGGAAGGAAGGAGGGGCACCTGGGTGGCTCAGTTGGTTGAGCGACTGCCTTCGGCTCGGGTCATGATCCTGGAGTCCCGGGATCGAGTCCCGCATCGGGCTCCCTGCTCAGCAGAGAGTCTGCTTCTCCCTCTGACCCTCCCCCCTCTCTCATTCTCTCTCTCTCAAATAAATAAATAAAATCTTTAAAAAAAAAAAAGTTTTTAGTTTCATCATTTAGACTAAAAACTATATAGGGAGCAGACTGACCCTGGGCAGTCTGTAGGGCATGTTCCTTGCATTGCTCACCTGTCACGCTATGCTGGAAGGAATTCTGGAATGGGGCTCTAATAGCATTGTGACCCTTATCATCAGGATGTGAACCTGGCATTATCCATTTGTCCAAAACATCTGCCTGAAATATTGTGGCTGGAAGCAACTCGTAAAAAGTAAGAATCTAGCTTACCCTGTCACTCACTTTGCTCAAATTAAATGCATTTGCATTTCCAAAATGTATCAGTTCTATTCAAAGCCTGCCATAGAAATGGAAATGGTCTCGGGGAAACAGTCTGTTCCTAGTCAGTGATCCTGGGGGGATGAGGCGGTCACTAACTTTGAATCTCAACCTCGATTTCTCTGCAGGAAACCCTACATGCAAGTCTCCAAAGGTGCGTGGATGTAAATGCCACTTGCCTTCTCCTTCTCGGTGTGACTGATTCTTAGGGTCGTGGCATCTAGAGCTGTCAGAACTTATTAGAGAACTGGAGGAGAGAACTTTCTCTAGACTGCATGAAACAAAAGTCACAAAACGATAACTGCAGACCAAAAAGCCACTCTTAACTCGCTTGGGATGAGAAGCGCAGAAGCCAAGCCACTGGTCTGAATTTGAAAGGGTTCAAAAATCCTAGTTCCAAAAAGGAAAGGAACAATGAGCAGTGAAACCCAGGAAAACGTCAGTAGGGGCAAAATTGAAATTTAAATATGAGCCACTAAAAATTGTTCCTGGGAATTCACATCTCTAAAACCAGCAGTGACCCAAGAGAGTGTCCTCCATCCCTTTCCACCTGTCTAGGGACGGTGCCACGTGCGCATTACCCCCAGACATCACCCCAGGGTCAGACAAGTGCCCCCTCACCCATTTATTGATGCTTCAGGGAGTCCCCAAATTTTAATCTATGTTTCTCAGGGCCAGATTGTTCTAGACATGCAATAGTAAGTCACAGACATAGATTCAGGATTTAACACCATGATTTCTTCTATTCGCAAAAGATTCCACAGACTCATAATGAGTATTCACTTGCACTTTGCTGAGCATCATCTAGACTGTGCCCCCACCAAGTCACCGGGGATAGCAGTGAACCAAGCTACTCCCCAGGAGCCACGTGTTCACGTGGTTTGGGATTCACCTCCCACCCCTTTGTTCACAGCACATTTGGTGAAAGATAAAATGCTTCCGTGTGCCGAACGGCTCTCCCGTTTTTAAAGAATGGCATTAATGACATGTAAAAGATTTCTCATGGAAAGACCTGCACAGAACACAGGTGCTTGTTGGTTGAAATGTGATTTGGGATAAAATCAACACTCCAGCCCACCATTTTCTTATTCGTGAATTTAGAGTTGACAATGTTGTCACGATGGACGCACTGCAGCTGTTGAGGACCTGCTCTATTTGTCCCACCTGCTCTTTTGAGCATTCCAAGTCCTCCCCAAAGTGTCTGCTAAATATTCAGGGAGCCTACAAGAGAAACCATATGTGTTTGTTCAGGAACCAGTTGTCGGGCTCCTACTATGTGCTGTGTACGGTATGGTTTCAGGCAACGGCAACACAGTGGTGAAGAAACCAGAGAGGGCCTCTGCCCATCCGTGAAGCACTCAGGGAGCATCATCACTGCTTCCCTCCTGTCCCACCTCCCAGTGGGGCCACTGTCCGATCCCCTGGAAATCTCAGACACTGCTGATGGCCACAGTGTTATATTCATTTCCTATTATAACTGTAATTACCACAAACTCGGTGGCTTAAAACAACGCAAATTTATTATCTGACAGTTCTGCAGGTCAGAAATCTGAAGTGGGTCTTATGCAGCTAAGACGGTCAGTAGAACTGCATTCCTTCCAGGGAACAATCCATTCCTTGCCTTTTCTGTCTTGTGGAAGCTGCCACCTTCCTTGGCTCCTGGGTGTACCTGCAACCCTCTGTTTCATCATCTTCTCTGACTCCAGCCCTCTTGTCTCCTTCTCATGAGGTCCCTTGTGATTACATTGGGCCCACCACATATCCTGGGATAAGTTCCCCATCTCAAGATCGTTAACTTTATCAACATGTGCAAAGTCCCTTTGCCATGTAAGCTAACATATTCATAGATTCTGGGGATTAGGTCATGGATATCTTTGCAGAGCCGTTATTCTGTCTACCACAATTGTTAGCTCTGCTAAGGCTGCTGGCTGCCACTCTGACCTCAGTGTATGGGATACGACTACCACTTGATGTCACTAGAAAAAAATATGCTTTCACAACCTGTTAATTTATTCTTTCTGGAAGTATTTATTAAGTGTGCCAGCATTATTCAAAGCTGGGCTTAAATCAACAAGCAAGGTAATGTTTGTGTCCTCAAATAACCTATTGTTCTCATTTGAGGGGGGAACTAACTCTAATCAAGTAAAAAAAAAAAATAACCAATATCATTTACATATTGGTAAATCTGTAAAGGAGGAAGGCAGAGTGACATTACAGAGTGTGCCTTGGGAGACCATGGGAGAGCTCTCTGAGGAAATGGCATTGAAGCTTGAGACCTAGGTTTTGTGAGGAAGCCAGGAAGGAGTGCTCCAGACAGGAGGAACCCTGATGCTGAGGCTCTGGGGGCGGAGAGAAGTTGGCACTCCGGGAAAGACCAGTGCGTCTGGGGGTAAGGACTTCGGGGGAGAGGGGAACAAGATGGAGCCTGACCACGCAGGCTGGAGCCAGGTTGCGTAGAGCCTTTGGAAGCATGCTACAGAATTTTGGTTCTGTCCTAGGAGCGATGGGGGGCCAAAAGCAGTACTTCAAGAGAAAAGTGACCCAATCTAAACTGTGGAAAGAACTCTTTGGCACCTGCATGGGGAAAGGACTATTTGAAGGCAAAAAGGAAAGCAGGGATATGGGTTTCAGGATGAGTCCAGTAGTCCAGGCAAGAGATAATGGCAATTTGATTATGTGTAATGGAAACTATGGGTAGATTCGGGATATAGTTTTTGAAATAGAATTAACAGATCTTTCTGGTGGATGAGGATGCAAAATAAACAAAAAAATAAAAACAAAAACAAAGAAACAAGAAAAACACCCAGAACTCAAGGTGTTGGCTTTTTTCTCAAGAAGGTGGGAGGATAGGGATGCCTGGGTGGTTCAGTCGGTTAAGTGTCTGACTTTGGCCCCGGACCCTGGGATCAAGTCCCGCATCAGGCTCTTTGCTCAGCGGGGACCCTGCTTCTCCCTCTCCCTGCAGCTACCCCTGCTTGTGCTCTCTCTCTCTTTCTCTCTGACAAATAAATTAAAATCTTAAAAAAAAAAAAGACAGTGGGAGGATATGTTGTGCCTGCCATTCACATGAGGGAGAACAGAAAGACAGGAACACAATCAGATTCTAGATTGCAGCGGGGAGGGCAGTGGGAGTCGAGTTCCATTTTGGATAAGTCAGGTCGGGCGCCTATTGGACTTCAAAGAACGGATTCAAGTCAGCAGTGGGATATCTGAGTCTGGTGCTGAGAGGAACCAAGGAGAAAAAATTTAAACAGGAGTCATCAGAGATGCCAAGGCACTGGGAACTCTGTGGGCACCAGTGGATGCTGCAAAGACACACTGACTCTGGGAAAGAGAAGAAGCCCTTGGGCATGGGGAGGCAGCCTAGATGGCCACCATCAGCCGCAGCTGAGATGTCCCTGCCATCTCACCATTGTGCTCCCTCAGAATGATTAAACTCTGCACCTTAAATAAATAGAGCCAGATTGTGTCGAGTGAGGAAGTATCACTATAGCCCCTTCTATATTGCTGCATTCCACTAAGCAGAAGAAAAAGATCCACTTGCTATGAAGGCCCAGTCCTCCCCAAGGGAGCTTGCTTGCGCATCAGATTCAGGGACATGGGCTCTTAACAGAGAAGAAAAAAGCATCCATCACTTCCCCGACAGTACGCTAGTACAGAAGATTTCCTTTTTGCAGAAACGTGGCTCAAATGATACCTAGGTAGCAGCTTCTAATACACTCTTTCCCACCCTACCCCTACAGAAATTCTAGCAAAGACAAAGAACAAGGGGACAATTCAGGGCTCGCTGGGGAATCAACCTGACAGGCAGCTGAATGCCATAAGCTGGCTGGAATTTCCTCCTACTTAGAACTAATTCTGGGGGAAAAAATAGCAGAAGTTCAATAAATAGTAAACCCTCATTTCTCAAAGTGAAAATGTAATGATCTAAAAGGTTTGAGGCCATTTCATGAGTCCCCAGGATCACCTATTGGTTCAGAGACCCCAGGCTTAGCCTGACCATGTACAGCCGTCTCTCTTCTCAACCTGAGCCCTTCTTTCAACCAAAGCTCTCACCATGTTCCTCCTACCTCCTAAGCTGAGTCTAGATCATGAAAAATAATTACACATTAAAATTATGTAGAATAGGGCGCCTGGGTGGCTCAGTCGTTAAGCGTCTGCCTTCTGCTCAGGTCATGATCCCAGGGTCCTGGGATGGAGCCCCACATCGGGCTCCCTGCTCCGCGGGGAGCCTGCTTCTCCCTCTCCCACTCCCCATGCTTGTGTTCCCTCTCTCGCTGTGTCTCTCTGTGTCAAATAAATAAATAAAATCTTTAAAAAAAAATTATGTAGAATAGCACTGGTACATCTGTCTTAAAGTTAACTCCATTAGCATTTACCAAGATGTCAGATGGGAATCTCCCTCCATGGCCTGAGAATATTAAAGTATCTGCCCCCATTCCTGTGCATTGCAGGGGTGGTAGCATTCTCTAGATCACCCTTTTTCTTCTGGTTCAGCATGCGTTACTTCAACAATGCATCAACCCAGATGCAAGATGGATCTCCTGCCTTGATTCAACAACAAGAATTATTCATATAACACACTTATGAGCAGAGCATAATTTGCTAGAGATTTGCATGGTTGGAGGCACAGGGATTAAAGGAGAATTTATAAAACAGAACCTAGCTGAATCAATCAGGTAAGACTAAATTAACAAATGACCTCAAATCTTAGTGGCTTCTAATAATGAAGTTTTACTGTCTATTCACCCTACCTGTTCATCATGGCTGGCCCCGGCTCTGTTCCCATTTTCTTTTTGTGGATGGAGGCTGACAGAGCATTTGCTACCTGGAACACAGCCAAACTTCACGGAAGAGGGAATCACTCACTGACTCTTAAAGCTTTTGTTTGGAAAATGACGCACATCAATTTCACTCATGATTTATTGACCAAAGCAAGTCACATGGCTATGCCTGAGTTCTGAGAGTGTGGGGGTGTATAATCCTCCCACAGGAAGTGGCACCAAACATAGATGATCAGTAATACCATCTACCACATCAGCATTTTTAAATGCCATAATGAACATTATCAGCTTAAAGTGCTTTGGAAACACCCCAAAGGGCTCAGAAGCATCACCTTGCTTCCCTCCTCTTCCCCATTCTTGGAACCAAACAATTCCTCCCAAGATCTCATTAAAATCTTCTCAAATTTCAGCTCTTGTCAACATACAACTCCTTCTACACCAACCACTTGTTAAAGTATTTCTTCCAAACAGAAGAATCCTGGCTTCACCTGTTAAAATGACAGGATTTTCTCTGCCTGATTGTACAAGGAACATCTATAAGTAGGACTTGAAAAAGCAGAATTTTGCATCCTAAAAATGACAATTTTACATCGTTATTTGTAACCATTCCAAATACCAGGAAAACCATTGGTAGTATTAAGAGGAAGTTGCATTTGGTGGAGCAGAAGGGTGCCAGGTGAGAGTTTTCTGGAAGCCGGGAATTGAGTTGAGACTTGCTCATACCCACTTATTCTCCAGCTGTTGATCTAGCTCAGAAAGGATTTCAACAGTAATACTAGTAAACATAGGACAAGACCAATGGCAATCTGTTGGAAGAACCTATTCAAGACACATCTTATCTTTGTTTTATTTTGGGAGGTTGATTAGAGAAAAGGCCATGTTCTCATGGCTTGTATAACTTCTTCTGAGAAATGCCTGTTCAAATTTCTTGCCCCTTTTAAAAATAGAATTAGTTGACTTTTTCTTATCGGACAAGTCATTTGAACAGACATTTTGCAAAATTGGATGCTCAGGATTCTAATAGGCAAATGGAAAGACACCAACACTCATCTAAGAAAATAAACTAAAATGAACCAAAAAATACTAAGTTTCATACCGTTTTGATGAATATGTAGTACTACTGGAAATCTCAAATATTGGGAATATTTGGTTTTATCTACTTTAGTTTATGTAAACACAGGCTATCCTATAAATCATCAATCTCACTTATCATTTTATCCCCAAGAGAAACAAGTACATTCGTCCACCAAAAAATATGAACAAGTTTATTCACAATTGCCAAAAGCTGGAAACAACCCAAACAATTATCAACAGAAAAATGGATACATAAATGATGGTATGGTCAAATAAAGGACCCCTACATAGCAATAAAAAAATAACCAACCACTGATCACCTATAACATGGGTGAATCTAAAAAACATTACTAAGCAAAAAAAGTCAGACACAAAAAAGTGGGTGCTGCATTTATATGAAGTTCAAGAATAAGATCATTTAATTGGTGGTGATAGAAGTCAAAATGTGGTTATTTCAAGGGTGGAGTATTGATAATAAAGGCACAGAAGAGATGGGTCATGGGAATGCTCTCCATTTACTCTGTATGGTGGTTACACAGATGCATATAAAATTTTATCAAGCTCAACTTGAGATAATTGCTTTCTATGTAGTTTCTTGCATGTATGCTATGCATCAAATTAAAAAATTAAGTTCTGGCTTTTTAGTTCACCAAAGAATGGAAACCATGCCAACTCCCATGAGAAAATAAATTTTCCCATTTCAAAAATAATCTTGAATTTGATATATATTGGGGTGAATCTTGAACATTGGTAAGAATTGGTCAGGCAAACAAGGAAATAGAGTTTCAAAGACAGAGAAGCAAGCAAGAATAAGAATCATTATGGGAATTACAAGCAGTATAGATTTAGCATAAAATACATGTGGAAAAATCTAGATGATTAACATCTTTAGAAACACGCTCTTGGGTTTCCAGAAATGGGAATCATTAAGAAAATGAGAAGTTGTCTAACAGAGGTAGTTCAGTGACTCATTTGCATGAATGAGTATTTTACTCTGGAAAAGAAACAAAGAAACTGGTGCTCTGTTATTTCTGAAGATGGGATCCAGCAGTTTCCAAAGGGAGCCAAAGCAGTCTGGCTTGAATTTGAGCATCTGTATGCTCATCCCAGATGCACGGGCAGAGGATTAATAAAAGCACACATCAGATTGTTTTCTCTATAACCACCAACAGCATTCTTAGTTTGTGAGAATGAAGTCTTGGGTTCCCTTATTATAGTCATCTAGCCCTCCTCAATTGTCCCTGGGCAGAATGCTGTGGGGTATAGACCAGTGATTAAAAATGTCCTATTCATTACCATGAATGTCAGCCTTTCAACCCAGACCGAGAAACCCTGAACTATGCAGGGGACAGACCGAGCACAGACATTCCGCAGCTAATAGTAGGCTATTGTTTCAATTCACTGTGGCAGCACCTTGGCCTCCTCGATGGTGACTGATTGACAGACAAGAGGCAGCTTTGGGAATGCTTATCTGGTGGGAACAGACTAGATGCTATCGGGTCCCGCATTATAACATCTCTGTATAATATCTCTCTCCTTTTTGGTGGCCAGAGAAAGTGGGTCAGGGGCGAGGGCCTGGGTGAGCCACAGAGGCCTAGTGGGAGACTCACATGCTCACATCATACCCGCAACGCTGCCATTCCCTCCCCCCAACCCGTCTTCCCCTTTCCCATCACTGGTTATGACGGGGGGCCCACCTTGTGGTTTCAGCTGAAATTAGGAAGGAAAGATTCATCACTTCAACTGCCTGCTTGATTTGGAGATACCATGGGTCTTAATCTCCTAACTGCAAAAACCTGATAAGAATGCAGAGGTGATGTGAGAATTTGTAACTGATTATAGGAATTTTTGGACTAAACAGATGAAGAGGGGGGAGAGAGAGATATTGAGGAGAGTGATTACTGATTGCTGCTACCGTGTATTATTTATTACATCTCTTTATTCTTTCATGTCTTTGGAATTTGCCATGAAAAGAGAGAAGAACCCATTGTGCCTCTTGGGTTTAATTTTGGAAGACATGGGGATCAGAACTGACCCTTATATTTCCTGAATATGGGACTCCAAGACAGTCTCTTAAACCCCATGGATTTAGGATACTGCATCTGTATAAAAACGTCGTCGACAAGAGGCCCCATAGGCCCCTTTCATATCTGACATCCCAGAATTCTGTGAGCTTGTTTTTTGGCTTTGTTTTTCAGATTAAAATATACAGAGGTCAAGTCTGGTAAGTAAAGCAGAGCAATACCTTGTTCCCACAGTCCTCTCTGGCATCACCATTCCCACATTGCCAGACGCAGCCAGTGGCTTGTCTCTGCTCTCACCTTCTGGTCGTGTGAACGGGGCTCTTTCTTTATGGTTCTTAAACCTGCATCCCTAGCTGTAAAATGTGGATAATAATACCTGCCTCTCAGAATTGTTATATTTTCTCTAAAGCCAGGGAAGAAGACTGACTTAAAATAATAGCCATTATTATGACTATTCATGACATACCAGGGCACAGGCTCTGGAGCCAGACGTCTTAGGTTCAAGTTTAAGTGCTGCCAGTTTCCATCTGTGTAACCCTGAGCAAGTTACTTACCCTCCCAGCCTTAATTTTGTCATCTGTGAAATGAAGGTAACAATACCATTGCATCATTGGGTTGTTGTGAGGACCAAATGGATCAGTGTGTATCATGTCCCTGAAGCTGTAGTTGGCACATAGTAAGGGTTGTGTGTTTTGTAAATTAATATATATGTATGTAATACATATATATTACATATATATGTATATATATGTAATATATATGTAATATATATGTATATATATGTAATATATATGTAAAATGAATATATATGTAAATACACATTCGTGCACACACATGTGTATACATATACACATATAAATGTGTTGACACACATAAGTGTTCAATAAATGCGGGGTGTGGTGATGATGATGTGGATGACCACAGTAACCATTTTTTCAAAACTAGAGATGGCACTTCAGAAGACAGCTCCTGGGTGGGGCGCTGGGTTGATGGAGGGGATGGAGAAATGGGAACATCTGGCAGCAAAAGCCATGGGGCTGATTCAGCAGATTTGATGTGTGCTTGCACTCAGGTTGGAGGTAAGCCAGGAGGCTGAATCAAAGGATGACTCTTGATTTCTCACTGGGCAACATGGTAGATGGTGGTGCCATTGACAGGTAACTCCAGAGAAGAACCAGAAAAAATGAGCTCATGTTTAGGTATGTTGAGTTTGAGATGCCCGCATTACATTCAAAGGAAAATAAACCCTCTCATCCAAGTAAGAGCTAAATAAAGGAGGGAATCCTGCGTAGAATCTTGGCCAAGTTGAATTCCAAAAACCATATGAACCATCCCATTTTACCTGTAACATCTTATACTCTCAGTTCACAAAAAATATGAAGAAAATCAGTGGAAGTACTCGCCTCTGTAACCAACCTGGAAGACACTTTGGAGGTTTACAGGTCCAACGTCCCCTTTAGACTGATGACTGTTGACATTGTTCAGCTATTTGCCACTTACAAAGCTTTTTCACGTCTCTGATCTATGTGAGCTTGTGAAAATGTCAGCACTCCATTTTATTGACAGGAAATGGAGGTGGGACTAGATCCACATCTCCTCTTTGTCCAGAGCTCTTTTTGCCATCACTTAATTGGTGTCAACAGCACTGTAACTGTTTTACATACTGAACCCACATAATGTAATTTAATCCTCAGATCAACCTGGGAGATAGATGCCATCAGCTCCATTTTCAAATGGTGTCAAGGAATTTGCACAAGGTCACATAAATTTAAGTGACAACCATGGGGTGACTGAATCCAAATCTGTGTTATATTTCTGTGTTTTTGTGGGATTTTATTATGCTAATTATGTGGGTGATTATGCGAATTTCTTTAAGACAGACTAGTTTTTCTAGGTTCCAATCCTGGCCCTATCTCTTGCTAGCTGTGGGACTTCGGGAAAGTTATTTAACTCCTCTGTGCCTCGATATCCTTATCTATAAAATTGGGATTCAAAGATCTTAAGAAAAATAACGCAGAACAGGTTAAAAAGGAAGGCAGAAGTGAAATCAAAGTAAGAAAATAAAGGAAAAACTTGAAATGATCTTTGCTCATTAAATTTATGTCTGTAAGCCAGAGGCTTAGAACCCACTGGAATTGTTCAAACTAGCCAATCCTATGAACTGTTCTCCCTGTCCTGCTTAACTTTCTCACAGAAACCTCAATAAAGGTGTTACCAAAAAACGCACAGCTCCAAAATGGAGTCGCCAACCTGGGGCTTAGTATCTAACCAAACTAGTTTTGACTTCTCCCAGAAATTCAGTCTTAACAGGTGAGAGGAATTTCTGGTCAGCACCAATAAGGTAATCTGTCACATGGGCCCTCTCTATCCTCCAAGGGACTATGAGGCAATCCACCTAATGAGACCCCCGAACTTCCCCATAGGGAAGCTGACCTCACCTGACACAATCCTTTCTTTTCTTTTTTGAATTGTTGCACCCTGTTTCTGCCTATACAATCCTTCCATTTCGTACAGCTCCCGGGAGCTCCTTTTTGTGTGCTGCGGGGGGGGGATGCCACCCAATTCATGAATTGTTTAATAAATCCAATTTAATCTTTGAAAAAAAAATAAATAAATTTATGTATGTAAGTTTACATTTACAAGATTTGGGTTACAAATTCAACTCTGAATTTCTAGCAGTCAGTGCAAGAAAGGAAATATGATCAGAGAATTGAAAAGATTAAATTACTCAGGAGAAGCACAACTAGATGATAGTTCAGAGAGGAACTTCTCCTGTTGTTCATAATTTAGTGAACACTGGACAGTGTGCTCTCAAGTGTCCCCAGTATGAAGCCAACCTGGCCAACAGGTGTCAATCTTTTTAGAAGTTACTGACCCAAAGGATTCCACAAGGAAGCAGCCATGGTGGATCAACAGCTTTGTCATGAGAAGGACTTTGTTTCCACTGGAGCTCTGGGCCCCCTTTGCTCCACAGAAACCCCTTCTTTCACTTCGGCATTTGTTCGGTTTAGGGGTTTAGCTATAAAAAATAACAATGTCAATTATTGGATCAGGCATCAGACACTGGAGGTGTGGGTTTCAGTGTTCCTTGGGATTCTCTGAGGTCATCAGTGTGTTGCCTTCACTGTACTTGAGAAGCCTGTGGAATAGAGCAGAGACTCTGCAGTCAGGCAGCCCATCAGCTGGGGTGCCCTCCTGTTTCAGGACCCCAGAAGAGCAGGCAGCTCTCCACACTCCAATTGTGATACCCCAGAGCCATTAATCCCCTCCCTATTCCAACTTTTGGAATTTCTAAAAAGAGTGGGTCCTTCGGAGTAGTCTCAGATGGATAAGATGTGCCTTCATTTTTCTCAAAATCATAGTCCTCTCAGTGCTCAACACAAGTTAGTTTTTCCTGAGACAGGCAATGATCTTCCTTTCCCTAGCTGCCTTCCGTCCTGGTTAACTCCTTAGCACTGCCATTGCTTAACAGTAGCACCACCTTCCACCTTCCCTACTTAACCCACAGGCTTCACTCCCTATGGCACCTCCCTTATTGGTCACAGAAGGTAATAAAACTCCATCTAATTCCTGAAAGGATTTAAATAGCTGATGCTAAAGATATTCTTTTTTTTAAGTCATAAAACTAAAGAAGACTGAAATAAGTCTTCTACATTTCTTCTATAGACACAATCTCTCCCATCCCTGAACTCCCCAAGAATCTTAATTCTTTTAAATTACTCATCACATTTTGCCTGCTTTTGTAGTTATTCAGATTCACTTCTAGACTATGATTTCCTTGAGGCAAAACCTATACAAAATTCATGCAGGTTCTCTGAAATACATGATGAGTGAATAAATAAATACTTAAAAGACATCTTTGGGAGAAATAAGACAATGAAAGGGGCATTATTCTGAAGGAGCTCTTTATACAATGTGTGAGGCAGATCCGTGAGCATGATCATAATTCACTTTTGTAAACACAATGGTAGACTCAGTCAAGTATCTATGGGAGCATGGAGAAGGGATGCCCAAGCCAACTTTGACAAATAAATTATTTACAGCAAACATAATAAGATGACATGAACAAGGAATGAAAGGAGGCTAATGTGAGGCACTGACAATTAACATAACCCTTGGTACCGAGCATCCCAGCAGCCAAGGTGAAAAGAGAAGTAGAGTGCCATGTATCTAGCTCTGGGTATCAATCACGCCAGGGTACAGGAAACACAAACTTTTATCCTTGTTTGTTTAGACTTCTGACAACACTTTACCTAAGGGACAATGAGCTACATAATGGAAAGCATAGCAGAGATAATAGTTTCAAACTATAGAAATGACGAATTCAGGGGCCCTGTGTTGAGCCCTTTGGGGGGTGTAATTCTCTATAAGAAACTGAAGAAATAAAAGGCTGGTGGGGACATGAAGAAAATGAATCATTCGGCTGGTGGGAATATATTCAGCCAGGCTGGAAAACGGTTTGCAGCTTCTTATAACACTAAATATGCAACTACCATATGACCCAGCAATTGCATCCCAGAGTTTTTTTCACACAAAAGCCTGTACACGAATGTTTATAGCAACTTGATTATAGTAGCTTGAAACTGGAAACAACTCAGATGTCCTTCAACTGGCAAATGGATAAACAGTGTGGCACACTCATGCCACAGAATACAACTCAGACATAAAATGGAACAAGCGGGGCGCCTGGGTGGCTCAGTTGGTTAAGCGACTGCCTTCGGCTCAGGTCATGATCCTGGAGTCCCTGGATCGAGTCCCGCATCGGGGTCCCTGCTCGGCAGGGAGTCTGCTTCTCCCTCCGACCCTCCCCTCTCTCATGTGCTCTCTCTCTCAAATAAATAAATAAAAACTTTAAAAAACACCGGTCCACCTCTCGAGGCAGGAAGTGCCAGCCGCCGCCACTGTCGCGCCACAGCCCCGCCATCGTCGCCGTCGCTCGTCGTCTCGCGCAGGGCAGCCCGGGTTCTGGTGTCTGGCGGCGAATTAAATAGCCACCATGTCGAGCAAAAAGGCAAAGACCAAGACCACCAAGAAGCGCCCCCAGCGCGCAACATCCAATGTATTTGCCATGTTTGATGGCAAATCAAACATTTGCCATCAGTCGCAGATTCAGGAGTTCAAAGAGGCCTTCAACATGATTGATCAGAACAGAGATGGTTTCATTGACAAGGAGGATTTGCATGATATGCTTGCTTCTCTAGGGAAGAATCCAACCGATGCATACCTTGAGGCCATGATGAATGAAGCTCCAGGGCCCATAAATTTCACCATGTTCCTCACAATGTTTGGTGAGAAGTTAAATGGCACAGATCCGGAAGATGTCATCAGAAACGCTTTTGTTTGCTTTGATGAAGAAGCAACTGGCACCATCCAGGAAGATTACCTGAGAGAGCTGCTGACAACCATGGGAGATCGGTTTACAGACGAGGAAGTGGATGAGCTGTACAGAGAAGCGCCTATCGACAAAAAGGGAAATTTCAATTATATTGAGTTTACGCGCATCCTTAAACATGGAGCAAAAGACAAAGATGATTGAAAGAACTTTAGCTAAAACCTTCCAATTGCTTTGTCTTACTCCGTTTTATTTCCCAGACACTTTCCCCCACCCTCATAGACCTGTTGCATGCAACTTAGTTTCACGGCTTGGCCTCTTTTTTTTGATGTATTTATTCTAGACCTTTCTGCCACTTAGCACTTGTATAATCAAACTGCAAATGAATGGGGTTGAGGTTGTAAATTGTGCTGAAAAAGAGATTGCGAATAAAAATCAACAAATGTGAAAGCCCAGGAAAATATATCCGGTATTTCTGGTTTTGCTGGATTTTTACACTTTTATATAATAAAAACAGTATTTTGAAATTAAAAAAAAAAAAACCTTTAAAAAACAAAAAAAATGGAACAAGCGACTGATACACCCAAACACCTGGATGAATCTCCAGAGAATCATGCCAAGTGACTGAACTCCAATCCCTAAAGGTTGCACAGCATGTGATTCCATTTATCTAACATTCTTGAGATATCAACTGGTCAACTCATTCCTGGTTGCCAGAAGTTAAGGAAGGGGTGGGGTGGGAAGGAAAGAGGGGGGCTAGAAAAAGACCAGATGAGAAATCTTGGGATTTGGGGGTAATGGCCTGCATCCTGACTGTAACAAGATCAAAATCCAGGCTGTTAACATTGTACTACGGTTTTGTGAGATGTTACCACCACTGGGGAAAATGTCGTCAAGGGCACATGGGCTCTCAAGGTCATTCTGTATTATTTCTTACAACTGCTTTTAAATCTACCATTGTCTCAAAATAACAATGTTAAGTTTTTAAGACAATGAATCATTGAAACAGCCATTTTGAAAACTAGTTTGGCAGTTCCTTAATAAACAAACTGTGGTACATCCACACCGTGGAATACTACTCAGCAATAGGAATTCCTAACATGCCCCTTTGCTCATGAGTGTGGGTCGAGTCAAACACAGCAAAAGGCATGTAACATGTTGTCTGTGCGACATTCATGTTACCCTGCGTTGTTGACACCCTTCCTGAGGCACAGAGATTTTAAGAGATCTGTACAAGTCCTCACCACTAATAATATGGGAGAGCTAGAATTCCAGCCCAGATTTCACAAGGCTTGAAAATTATGCTTCTCCAATAACAGGCACTGTGTGATGTTACTGGCAAGGTACTAGAATGTATGAATTTCAAACTGCCAATTAGAGAGCAATCACTCAGTTGGTGATGGTGTGTGCATTCGTTGTGAAAACAAAAGAACCCAACTTGGAATTGGAATTCTGATGCGCCCTCCCATGTACTCGGACACAGAGGGGCCATGGGCCTAACAAGCTGGGCCTGGGTCTGCCTAGGAAAGGAGCTTCAGATTGTCCTACTATGCAAGGACAACTTGAAATTTCCAGGGGAAATCGGCCTGGGGTCCTGGCCAGCCTGCTGGCTTGATGCAGCACTTGGGCAGCCAGGATTCCACACCGAAAAGAATGCATACCAAGGCTGCTGCAGACCAGAAAGGCTGGTGGGATGGGGACAGGGACCTGCCCGGCCACATTTAACTCCTCCTAGCTTGGGGCCAGGGCACAGAGGCCCCAGGAGGAGACACTCAGGCTGACCCGGAGGGACAAATGATACAACTTAGTGCACATGAGCAATAAGACTGGCTCCAAATAGCCTGACAGTGCCATTTTGGCTTCCGTCGGGAACTCCATGTCCAGCGTCTGTTCACTCAACAGTGTTTACAGAGAGCCTGGAATGCCCAGTTGTAAGATGAGCCAACTCCCAGGTCATTCTTGGGGTAAGACAGTCACGTCTACCCCGAGAGAAGTCACTGCTTTGGAGGAAGTGAAAAGAAGCTCCGTCACCCTTGCTTTCCTGCTCTGTCCTGGGGACTGCTCCTGGCCTTCCTTCCCCGGAATTTTCTAGCACAACCCCTCCCCGACTCCTTGCTGAAGCTGTTCCTGACCAACCATCTCCTGAATCCCATCTCTTCCTGTCCATCTGCACTGTCTCTAAGTTCTTTTTTTTTTTTTAAAGATTTTATTTATTTATTTGAGAGAGAGAGAATGAGAGAGACAGAGAGCACATGAGAGGGGGGAGGGTCAGAGGGAGAAGCAGGCGCCCCGCCGAGCAGGGAGCCCGATGCGGGACTCGATCCTGGAACTCCAGGATCATGACCTGAGCCGAAGGCAGTCGCCCAACCAACTGAGCCACCCAGGCGCCCCACTGTCTCTAAGTTCTGACCCTTTCATTGCTCAGCCAGATTTTAAAATAGGTTCTTGACCCATGTCCCTGATACCGCCCCCCTCTGCAAATCTTCCCCTCCCCCAGACAGTATCGAACACTGGCCCTTTGCCAATTTCGTACCCTGCTCCCCCTCCCCATTGCCAGCAGAGGCAAGTCTGAACGCCTAGAGCAGGTGTAGGAGGCCCATGGCTGTCTGGTCTTCCTGACCCCTGAGTTATCACCTCCCCATGCCCCTTGGCACCACGCTCCAGCCATTCTGAGCACCCGGCTGGCCCCTGAGCCATGGGCCTCTGTCTTTCGATGCACACTCTCCCCCATCCTGGAGTGGCAACCACTTGATTCTCTACTAACTCCTTCCAGTCTTCAAGACAACTCGTCCCTTCAGGGAACACACACTTCCTCTCCCACCTCTCCAGCCCAGACAGAGTTCCTGGCTCTCTACTTTGTGTCTCTTGTACATGATGGTGAACTTCATGTACAAGAGACATGGCCCCCAATGGGCCAAGGCCGAGTCTTTGTGACCTCACAGCCTTTACTTCTAACCCAGTGCTTGGAATATAATAGAATTTTAATATCCACTTCAGATGACCTAGGGAAACAAGGAGGGAAGGGAGAAGGGTCACTCTCAACTCCTGTGATAAGGACCAGTGTCGCTAAAGAAGTTGAAGTGGATGGCTTGGAAAATGAGGCCCAGGAGGCCACAATGGAATGACACTATCTAGGTGATGATAGACTCTCAAAGGTACACTGGAGTTGGGGAGTGATCCACAGACAAATCAGAAATAGTAATATGCCAAGAGTTATTATTCATCCATTCAAAAAATATTTAGTGAGGGCCTCCTGTACCAGGCAAACCTACATACATTATTCCATTAATCATCCCCCAAACCGAATTAGTGGTATAATTATATTCATTCTATTGATAAGGAAACCGAGGCTCAGAGAGGTTAAGTAAGTTACCCAACATCACACAGCTAGTGAGCACAGAACTAGGGTCGGAATTCGGGGCCTCTCTGATTCCAAACCTGTTCTTGTTCTACTGTATCTCTCCACCCCTCCTTCCTTTCCTTCCATTTCCCACTTGTTCAGAAGTTCATCTCAGGCCACAGTACATTCAAATACAGAACAGAACAGAGTCCCCTTATTCTTGAAAGGCCAAAGGCACGGCAACTTAACTGAAACAAGATAATCCAAACATTTACTTCTCTTAAGGTTTATAAATTCCATTTCATTGGCTTATATTTTCACAAATGACTGTCGTGTCAACATTATTTTATTTTTACAGAAGTTAGGAAAATATAAAGAAAGGAAGTTTTAGAACAAAATAACTTACAACGTATCTTTGTCCTTTCTTCTTGGTATTGTAAGAAAAGTGTAGAGGTTTCCAAAGCAAAACTTGGAAGCCATTTAATGCCATTCTTCCAGAAACCCTGCCCACAGGCCCAGACTCTTGGTCACCCAGGGCCACTGACAGCCTGTCATTCTCTCCTTCAAAACCCCTCCTCACCTTCAACCCCAAGATCATTTCTGAATAGGACCTCCTTGCAAAATCAGACTTAGAAGTAAAGGCAGAGAACCCCTACATTTATCGGGGGCATGGTAGCAGAAAAGATGCTTTCAGCCACAGTGACCAAAGTCAGCTCTGCTCCACTCATAGGAATAAGTTCCAATGTATATAAAATGCCACACTGTAGCATTTAACAGTACTTCATTCCCTTCAGTGACTGAATAATATTTCATCCTGTATATACACCGTGTCTTGTTTGTCCCTGCATCCATGATGGACACTGGTCCTCCCCACCTTTTGAGTATTATGAAGAGTGCAGGTGTGAACACACATGTATCCACATTTGTCGGAATATCTGTTTTCAACTCTTTGGGGTGTATGCACCTCATCCACTTTCAAGCACCCATACAATTATATTGGGCCCACCCTGAAGATGCAGGACAATCTCCCTTAATTCCACCTGTATATATGCAATGTAACATATTCCCTGGCATTAGGGTGTGGACATGTCTGGGGGGTTGGCATTTTCCTGCCTCCCACAAAACCAGTGTGACCACAGTCTGGGAATAGTGTGGAAGCTGCAGGAAATAGCACTCTGTGTTGCTGCTAGGCCAGTGCTCCTTAAATTTGAGAAATATGCAGACGCATGTGAGGGGCACCTGGGTGGCTCAGTGGGTTGGGTGTCCAACTCTTGGTTTCAGCTCAGGTCATAATCCCAGGTTCGTGAGGTAGAGGCCCGCATCAGATTCTTCACTCAGCAGGGAGTCTGCTTGAGATTCTCCCTCTCCCTTTGCCCCTCCCCCTTCAAATAAATAAATAAATCTTAAAAAAAGAAAAAACATGTGAAAAAAAGCACTCAGGGATGTGGTTACTGGCCCCCACCTTGAGAGACAGTTCAAAGACAGGCTAACTGTCATTTTAACAATCACCGGCTCTGACGTGCTCAGTGTCACAAACATAAACTCAGACACCAAGATCCTGCAGCAAGGCTTGCAAGGCAACTTTTCAATCAGTCCAGATCATATTTTATGAATGAGCAGCAAAGGGAGAGGGAGAAGCAGACTCCCCGCAGAGCAAGGAGCCTGATGCGGGACTCGATCCCAGGACTCTGGGATCATGATCTGAGCTGAAGGCAGACACTTAACCTACTGAGCCACCCAGGCATCCCTATGCTAATTTTTAGATTATCATCAAATGAGAAAGGAAATTTGTAAAAATTTTCCTAGAATTCACATCAATACCAAGAACTGGAGCCTCTGGCTATTAAGAGGATCAGGCATGGGATATCGGTGCCTAATGCAGGCCTGCTTGTTCATTGCCATGCCCCAAAGCCCAGAACACTGTTTGGTGCATGAAAGCATTCAAGACGTAGTGCTGAAAAAATAGGGTACATACAGTATGGGAAGCTGGCTGGGCAGGTGTGTGTGGTGAGATTGGTAGACGCCTTCTGGATCACGGTCAGGCTTATTTAGAGTACGTTCTATCCCAACCCCAAGAGCCATCTGAGCGTCCTTACTGACTATATGCTTCACTCAGTGATTAGCATTTATGGCTTTATAGCATGCTTCATTTCCATTAACAGGGAAGAATGAACATGGCAAGCCCCCATGAAGAGCCCAGGACCATGTCAGGAAAAGGTGTGTGGGGGAGTGAGGCCATGAGGAACACAGCCCCAGGGGTCCTCTCACTTCAGAACCCCTGTTCTCAGGGGAACCCTCCTCCACTGTTGGTGGGAATGCAAGCTGGTGCAGCCACTCTGGAAAACTGTATGGAGGTTCCTCAAAAAGTTGAAAATAGAGCTACCATATGACCCAGCAATTGCACTACTGGGTATTTACCCCAAAGATACAAATGTAGGGATCCGAA